>NC_067165.1:45015835-45168335 GCF_903995435.1 Acomys russatus
GAGCCAACCCCTGACACTATAAGGACACTCTGCTCTGCTTGCAGATGGAAGCCTAGCATAGCTGTCCTCTGAAAGGCTCCACCCAGCAATGGATCAAATCAGATGCTGAGAGTCAGAGCCAGGGAGCTGTAGGCTCAATTTTCTTAACCAATATATTTATTAACAACTTAGTGACCGAGCATAACGTCACTTATAACCCGACTAACCAAAACAATAAAAAATGAGAATTAATGGACACAATAACAAAACCTTAAGGATATCAGTTCCGAGGAATGATTCTTCGGGCATGAGCCGTAGGATTTCTTCTGCTGGAACCTGGGGTAACCAGAACCCAGAACCTCAGCAGGAGCCCCAAAGCCTTCCCTAGAGCGGTTCTCTCTAGGAGCGTCTTGAAGTGCAGCGATGAACAGCCAAAACTATCCCAAGTCTCCAAAAGCCCCGCCTCCAGTTCTGGGCTCATTTATATATCTCCTCCCAGAGTCTGTTCACAGGATCTTTTCAGCTGGCAACAATTAAGCTCCTGCACGAGGTGGTTGGTCTTCTAGTGGATTAACCTCACCTGTTCTCTCACGAAACAGTTCCGATCCCACACTTGGAATCCTAAAAAACAGGTTTATCTCTCCTTCAGGGAGCCTTGTGGAAAAGCAGGGTGGGTGGGGGAGGGAGGGATAGAAGGACCTGAAGGGATAGGAACTCCATAAGAAGACCAACAGAGCCAATTAACCTGGGCCCAGGCAGGCTTGGGGAGACTGAAGAACCAAGGAAGGACCATGTGTGGACTAGAGTTGGCCCCCTACACATATGTACCTGATGGGCAGCTTGGTCTTCATGTGGGTCCCCTAGTACGGGGAGCAGGGGCTGTCTCTGACAAGGGCTCTGTTTTTTGCTTTTTGGTCACTCCCCCTTGGCAGGGTTGCCTTGCAGGCACAGAGGAAGAGGCTGCACTAAGTCCTAATATGACTTGATTGCTGGGGTGGGAGGGGTGAGGTATGTGTGTGTGTGGGGGTCTCCCCTTCTCTGAGGGGGAGGGGAGAACGGAAGGGGAAGATGGAGGGGCAGACTATGATTAGGATATAAAGTGAATAAATTAATAATAATAATAAAGAATGAGATGGCCCAGCCAGGAGAGTTGCCCAGACAAGGACAGAGGTGCCCCAGCCAGGGAGTGGACTCTCCTGGAATAAAATGGAAGGCACCTCAGTGGAAAGCCAGGCCTCACTGAATTCTGAGGAGCTTCTTCATCGCAGCCATCTTTGGGAGAGACAGCTCTACCGCCACGGACACCTAGGGCTGCATGAGGTCCCTGATGCTGGGTGGCGGTGCGGGATGGTCAGATGAGAAGCCAGCAGAGCCCCCAGGCTGACTGCACACCCTGCCCTGGCCTGTGCTCTCAGTCTCTGGAGAGGTGTCGCATGTTGACTCTCTTGGGCTTAACAATGAGGTCAGAAATGGCTCCGGAGCACCTGGGGCCCTGACAAAGCCTGTCACAATGTCGCAGAGGGGACGGAGGAGCTGACCAACCATAGCACTGTCAAACCACAAGGACACACTCCAAAACAAAATCCTGCTGCGCTGACGTGGGTGCTAGGTACCATAATGAAGCCGTGTGTGACAGAACTGGAAGCTGCCTGTCAGTTGGGAGCTTGCCGCCCTGGAGCCTGAGCCTGAGCCCCAGAACCCATCCATGCAAAAACTCCAGGAAGATGGTGTACACACGCCATTCCGGCACTGGGGTCGGGGGTCATGGGGTCAGAGTCAGATGGATCCTGAGGGCTCAGTGGTCAGCCAGCTGAGCCTACTGGGGAACTCCAGGTTCAGTGAAAGTCCTTGACTAAAATAAAATAATAAAGGCAAAAAGGCAGAGAGCTTCTTGAGAAAGGACATTGAGGTTGGCTTCTGGCTTCCACACACATATGCACTTATGCCTAAGTACACACACACACACACACACACACAACACACACACCACACACACACTCCATGTGCATGGGCCTGAGATGGCTCCTGGGGTACCTGGGTGCAGCTGTGTGACTCAGCTAATGGGCAGAGTCTCTGATTGGCTGCAGGCTGGAAGAGGGCCAGGCATTTCCTCCTCCCCGTGGATAGATGGAGCTTGGTTTCCTGTCCTTGGACCACTAGGGGCCCACTGGCTGTGTGGAACAACAGAAGTGACCTTCTGGGCTTTCCAAGTAGTGTCATTCTGAGACTCACAGCTGCTGCCTGGGCCTCTGGGAAAGCCCACCTTTGGGAGTCTTGCCTGTAGGGAAGCTGGGTGCCACGTCTTGTGGGTACCGTGTCCTGTATTCAGTGAGAGACACAAGCCGACAAGAGACCCTGAGGACAGACACAGATGAAACAGCAACAACAGTACAAAGCCAGGGTCACGGTCATGTGACCAGGAGGCCCTGCCAACCCTGTCTACTGGAGGTAGGCCTCTTGGAGCCCCTCTCCAGAGTCAAGTGCAAAGCTAGGGAAACTGCCCATCCAGAGTGTCTACAGGCTTGACTCTGAGGCAGAGGAACCAGAGCTGCAGACCAGACCCCGGTAGTGCTCACGGAAGTGTAGGAGCTGAGCACTAACAGCCTGAGCCTGGTAAACACCAGTGCTTCCTGAGAGTGCAGCCAGGGAAAGTTCAAGGTAATAACATTGGAACGCGTTCGCTCTCTTTCCTTGACATTTTATTGTGAAGTGAAATCAGGGTATTTAGTTCCTTTTGTTGGTGAAGGTTTCCAAGGTGCTCCTGTGTGGCTCCCACTAGCATCGAGTATGCAAATACGAAAGCCTACCTTTCCCTAGCTGAGTCATGCCACTGACTGACAGGTGGCATATCCCTCTCCGGGACAGCATCTTCTCAGTGGGGCTCCTGTCTTGAATTCTGGAATTTGGCTCAGGCAGAAACATAGCCCGCTGCTACGCTGGGGACATAGCATATGAGGCAACCCCACTTCTACCTCACAGTGAATGAGGGCTGTTGTCATTATAAAATCTCCACAACCCAGCGAGTCTGTTCCCAATCACAGGGCACTTATGGGAGCCAATAAGGTCTGTAGTCTTAGTCACGTAACATTTCCGGGAGCCAATGCGAATGCTATGCCTGGTCACAGGACTCCGCTTATAGCCAATGAGAACCTCTTCAGTCATGTGACATGCTGAGAGGCAATGAGTGTTACTATCTTAGCCATATGCCACTTCCACGACCTAATGACAGCTGTCTTCTCAGACACGCCCTCCTAAGGGCCATGGCAAGCTCAGTTCTACCTCAGGCAGCTTTTTCCGAGGAGCAGAAGCCATCAAGATGTCCTGGCTGCATCTGCAGTTCCAGACTCCAGTGTCATGCGCTGTCGGTAGCAGTGGGCAGCCTTGGCTCCTGGATGTGGGGCTCCCTGTGAACTGGGTCATTCTGGCCCCCAACTGGCCGGTGGCATATGCCGCAGCCCCCCCCCCCGAGGTCCCTCTGTCTGCTTCTTGAGTCTGGCTTTGTTATCATTTTTAATGCATGCTCTTTGGAGAATTGCCTTGCTCACTTCAGTGACATCCAAAGCCTCCTAGCCAGCACTCAGGACTGCCAACACACAGGAACCCACAAATATTATTTGTCTTCATCTGGCTCAGCCCCTCCCCTTCCCCAACACACACACACACACACACACACACACACACACCACACACACACACACACCCTACTGAAAACCCAGCTGTCCTCCGGAGAGGCTGGAAGAGGACTTAGCATGGTGGGGGCATGTCCCAGCATCCCCTTCGTGGGGTTCTGAGCACACCCCACAATGGTCCCTCAGAAATCCACTGCCTTCGTCTAAACCCTGCGGTTTCTGACTTTGGAAATGCTTCGTTTCTATACTAGAGATGGGGTTTGGCGGTTTCTCTACAGGCGGCTGACTTCAGGCTCATGCTCTGGGAGTTGTAACCTGGCCTGTAGAGGGGTTCCGAGGCCCTGTCACACCCAACCAAACTTTGTATCACTTTATCCCACCAGGTACCCCTCAGTTTTTCTGTACTTCCACACTCAGGGAAAGGTGAGAGGAAGACAGTAGGAGGACGAAGGGGAGAGTGTTTATGGCGGGAACTGGCAGCTACAAGCTAGAGCCTCAGGGAGCTTGGGCTGTACCTCAGTCTGAGGAGAGAGGCCTGAGAACCAAGGGAGTGCACCGAGAGGGCACAGGGGGGCTGGCGACTAATGCTGGGATGGGGGCGAGGTGGCCAATGCCCCAACTGCCTGGTCAGATGCAGAAGATATTCCTCTCCCGTCTCTTCCGGTCACGCTGGCGGGGGGGGGGGGGGGGTTGGACACTGTTTTCCTGAAGGTACCAAGTCAAATGCTGAAACACACCCACAGTCACACCTGGAAATTACACCCTTCCCTCAGCAGAGCAGGCATGGCAGGTGCTCTGGTTGCCTCCATGTTCAAATACTTCCTGACACGTACACACACACACACACACCACACACACACACACGCACATACATACACGCGCACGCACACACACACACACGCAAACACACACCCCATGCACACACACACACATATACACATGCACATGCACACACACGCGCGCGCACACACACACCATGCCAAGAGAGCAAAAAGGCTTCCGGGAACTGCCCCAGCCTGAGCAGCCCTTCCCTTTGACCTGTCTACCAGAGGGTCACAAAGGACAGGAAGCCGGGGTTGGACTCTGTCTTGTCCTCTGAGGCTGAGGTCAGTCCAGCTGGTGATGCCGTTGGAGGAATGCCAGGGAGGTCACTGGGAGTTGTGTCCTTGAAGGGGATATTGGGACATGATTCTTCTTCTTGTATCCCAGCTATCCCGGGAGCCCACTGCCCGCTCCTCACCCACTCCCTCTGTGAAGGTCCACCTCACACAGGCCCTGAGGCAGCAGGGGTCTTGTTATTTCTTGTCTCCCACTTGATCACAGTAGCAAGAAAAAGGGCCAATTTAAGGCCAAACATCTGTAAACTAAAACCTCTGAAATTGTGAGGTAAAAGAGACCTTTCGGGGCTGGAGAGATGGCTCAGCAGTTAGAGCACGGTCTGCTCTTCCAAAGGTCCTGAGTTCAATTCCCAGCAACCACATGGTGGCTCACAACCATCTATAATGTGATCAGATGTGCACTGTATACATAATACATAAACAAATCTCAGAGAGAGAGAGGGAGAGAGAGAGGAGAGAGAGAGAGAGAGAGAGGAGAGAGCTTTCTTCCTTGGCCTTTTCCACCCAGATGTTGTGTCGCAACAGAAAGCTGACTGGCCTACAGAAGCGAGAGTTTCTCTCCATGTGTTAATAATGCCAGTCAGAGTCTGACAAAATCTGGGCTTTCGGGAATAAAAATAGTAACTCTCTATATGCTTCTTTCAAACCTATGCAAAATGTGTCCAATGAAACCGCTCAGAGACACAGGCCCCAAAGCAGCAGTTTAAAATAGTTTGTGATGTTACATTACTCATGCAAATGATGCTTCCAAAACTAGGAAACAATTCATCTTTTAATTTTAAACAACGCCCCCAAAAGCTCTTTTTTGACATGATTTGCTTAGAAAAATCTCTCTTCCGGAGTCATTTCACAGGAAACTTTGACACACAGCTACGCACGCACGCACACACACACACACCGTCATTAAGTTATCTCCTCGAGAATCCCACCCGCCACCGTCCTCCTCAGCGCCGTCCTCCTCAGCGCCTCCTTGCTCTGTTTCACTGCATTCTGGGCAAAGCTGTAGCGTTCCCACAGTGCAGGGCTCATGTCAGACTCCTGAATGTGTCACAGCGCCCAATCAGAGAGTTTGTTGGCTCTGCCCTGCCGGAGAGCCTCTGAGCACCATACCTCATCATGTGTACACACGGGCTTGTGTAAGTCTATGTTTGTGGTATGTCCATATGCATGTTTGTGTACACATGTATGTTTGATGTGTGTATGTATGTTCAGTTCATTTTGGAGGCAGACAAATGTATGCACGTATCTTAAGATGTTCTGAGCTCCACCTGTTGAGAAGGTGACTCAGACCCATGTGAGGTGACATGGCTTAGGGTGGTGCTGATGTCCTTACAGCTTGTGTCATTCACAGGGAGATGGAGGCGTTGGCTCAGAACCACAAGTTCCAGGGGTTGAGCAGACAGCTCAGTGGGCATCCTGTGTACTGCGGAGGCTAGGGCAGGTGGAGCTCTGGCATCTGCTGGCCACCTAGCACAGCTGCAGCCGTGAGCTCCGGATTCAGTGACTCCTGTTCACATGCTCCCTGAGAGAGGAAAGGCTGTCAGGAGCCAGGTCAGCCTCAGAGGCACCCTCCATTTGACCTGCCTCCAAAATGAAACCAAAAGTGAGGTTTCACACACAGACACATGCAGACACACAGACAAACACACAGACACACACACAGATACACACTGTCCCAGCTGCCCTGTTTGACCATCACACATCAAGACAGCCATCAGGCAAACCATCACACCACAGCCCTTAAAGAAGAACAGTTTGTCATATTTCAATCAAAATTGTTTTCAAAAGGAAAACCACCCCTTTCCCTGAACCTTGGAAAATAAGGACCAAATTCTCCAGCCTTTGCCCCTAGATGACCTGGGGCCCGGAGCCCTGAGAGCAAGGACAAAGAGCAGCCAACCTGTGAATCTGGACAAGGAGAAATAGGCCCAATCCAACAACACACACACACCACACACACAACACACACACACACACACTACCTACAGACATACACACATATACCACACACACACATCACAACCACACCACATGCATACGTACACACACACTACACACACACACATACATACACACACACACACACATGTACTACCTACACACACACACATATACCACACACACACACCACACACACCAACACACCAACACACACATACACACACACAACACATACACCACTCCACTCACACATACACACACACACACACACACACACCTCACACACCACCTAAAACAAACAAACAACAAGCAAGCAAACAAAACCCCCAGCAGAGACGGTTGTTGCTTTTCCTCTCAGGATCCCGGGAGACTGGTTGGGCAGTCAGGAGATCCACATCTCCTCTCCCCTTGTCCAGTTCATCTCCCAGGTGACCTGTGACTCCAGAGCGAGATAAACCTACTCCCGCCGGCCCCGCTGCGCCATCGGTTCTGGGAAGCGTGATCAAAGAGGGATTTAATTAAATTTTCATATTTAACTCTCCCCTTTCACTTTCATCGTCTTTTTACTCGAAACAGATGTTCTCGGGGAGCTGAGAAGTTTCTCAGGAGAGCAGAACTCAGTGGGATCGGAGAGAAACTGAGCCTTGGTGGGTTTTCGTGAAAGAGCCCAGACCGCCCATCCTCACGAAGACCAAACAGGCTTCTTATTTAGGGCAGGAGCATCTAAATTATGAATCACCAGCTCTGCTGAGAAATTATGGATGCAGAGAGCGACCTCCACTCACACCGACCTGGAGCAGAGCTGTATTTGGAGTGTGGGGGGTGTAGCACGCCAGGGCTAATCTCCATCTCCCCCACTGCCTCACCTTGGCTCCCGGAAGGCAGTGCCACCCTAAGGCTGACTGCATATTCCACGTCCCCATCCCCGATGGTGCTGGAGACAAGGACGCAGGCAAAGGCCACACAAAATCTTGGGGTACATCTATTTAAAGGCACACTTGGGAGTTTCAGACTCTTTGCTCCAGTGATAGTGACTTGTATTCTGTTCAGCTACTTGGGGCCCAGGCCGAGGCCATCCTGCATGGTCTCCGGGAGAGTCCTCCCAAACCAAGGCATGCCAGGAACAAGTTTTGCAGGGCTCCACTTAAAGAGACTAGACCTTATTCGCAAAGCTTCAGAGCGGCCTGTGCGCGTTCATAATTCATGCGCGTCTTACGCAGCTTTCTGATCTACTCACCGAAGCCCCGCCCCTAGGGAATACCCTTCTACTGACACTTCCCTCAGCAGAGCTGGGAAGCCGCCATTCTCACCACGGTACCACCAGTGTCCGCTAGCAGAGCTGGGAGCCAGGGCGAGCCTCCTGGCGGAATCACAGGTGGCAGGCTGATTCCCCAACTCGTGTGTCCTCACACCTCTCACAACCCATGATGACCTGACTGAGCCTGATACTCCTGCTGCCCCAGGCAGATCCCTGCTCTGGGCGCTGCTGAGGTCACCTGGCTGGTGTACGGAGAAGCATCCCCTGAAAGACATTGAGCCTTTCTCGAACCTACGACTGTGAAGTCTTTGTGGATGTGGCCAGGTGAAGATGAGGTCCTCCTGGTTGGGGTCGGCCCCAGAACAGTGGCTAGAGTCCCCAAAAACAGATAAGCACAGAGGAGGGAGGCCAGTGAGAATGGGGGCTCATGTGGTTCAAATCTTAAGTGTTCCTTGGTGCTCACACTTGAGCGCTGGGTCCCCAGGTGGTGGTCCTAACTGGGTATGTGGCAGGAAATCTTGATGAGCTGCAGCCTATCCGGAGGCAGTACGTGTTAAGGACACACCTTGGTAGGACATATTAGGATTTGAGCCTATCCCCTGCCCAAGTCTTTGTGTATCTTCTTGGCTTCTGTGAGGTGACAGCTCCCTGCCAGGGGCCTTCAGCTCATCACAAGCCCAGAGCAATGGGGCCTAACAATCCTGGACAGGACCCCAGAGACCATGAGCCAAAACAAATGTGTCTCCTTACGGCTTCATTACTGTTCTGTTGCTGGGACAGACGCCCCGAGCAAGGCGGTGGAAGTGTTTAGCTGGGGACTTGCTTTTTCTTAGAGGGCTTGTTATTACCGTGGTGGAAAGCAGGCGGGCATGGTACTGGAGCAATAGCTGAGATCTTTACATCCTGATCCATGGGCAGCAGGAAAAGAAAAAGACAGACACATGGCCTGGCATGGGCTTCTGGAATCTCAAAGCCTACTCCCAGACGCCCGCCTCTTTCAACAAGGCCACACTCCCTAACAAGGCCACACCCCCTAATCCTTCCCAAACAGTTCCACTCCCTGGTGACTAAAGCATTCAGTATATATGAGCCTACGTGGGCCACTCCCATACAACTCACCACACCTTACGAGTCGGATATCGCAGGTGTTTTGTCATAGAGAAGAAAAGCTGAGCAGCACAAAGGAAGACACGGGATCATCAATATTACCACACACCAAGGGCTGACTGGGACAGCCAGAGTCACCTGGAGCCAGAAGATGCAAGAAGTGCATCCCCAGTACCTTGAAAGGAAGTGATGCCACTGACCCCTGGGGGGTTCTGAGTCACTAATTTACCTAGCTCATGGTACCCTTGTTATGCCCTTCCCCGGGAGACTAACAGCCATTTGCCTCTCCAAGTGCTTGTGCCAGGACTATGTGACTGCCACAGCCAAGGAGAATAGACCCAGATCTCCCACAGAGGAAGGGTTATTGTGGAACAAGTAAGATAAGACGCAAGCCGGGACGTGAATGCCCAGGATGGTGACCTCTGGTATTGTAATCAGGATGTTTTGCTGAAGGCTGGCAGGAGGGGGCAGCTCTGTATGGACACTGACCCTGTGCTGAATTTAGGCACGGGGGATATCCTGTGCTAACACAGATATTTTGTATTCTGTGTTGACAGCTGGTGCAAAGGGCTATCCTCTACCAACATAGATATTCTGTAAGTCTATGCTGATAGGTGGTGGGAAGGGATAGCCTCTACTAACACAGATATTCCATGTGTCTGTGCTGATAGTTGGTGGGAAGAGATAATCTAAAGAAAGACTCATGTCCCACCCTCTCATCCCCACCCCCACTCCCACCCCATCCCCCGTGGCTATCAGACAATCACCAGCTTTCACCTGCAAAACCAGTGTGTCTAACAGGCATTCAGAGGTTCAGAGGCTGAAGCTGGCCTCCAAAGGAGAGCTGGCCAAGATGTCCACAACACACCTGTCAAATGGATGAATCTGACGGAAACTCTGCCAGGCAGGAATGGGTGAGGCTCTCACATCCTACAGCTGATTCCCTCGCCCCTCTTCAAAATGGGAGGGCCTTAGGACTCGTAGCTCTCAGCCTGGAGTCTCTGTAACAGCACATGGATGGTGGACACTGGGGCCTGGCTCCCTCTCGCCCCAGTTAACAGGCCTCACAGTTAAACTGATAATGCTCTGGCCCTGGGTTTCTGTAAGCTATACGATGGGGGGTGGGAGATAAGACTTCTCTGCGTGTCCTTGGCCAAGTTTGGCCAAACTTCATGAACCTGTCTCCTGACTCCTGTGGGTACAGGGGAACCGGGCTGGTGGTTCCAACTGGAGGATCTAAGTGCAGGAGCCGGCAGTATCTGACTAGTGTGGTGGCAGATGCTGTGTAGGCCGCTTCTGCCACCAGCTAAGTGCACTTGTCTGTTTGAGACATTTCCTCTGAAAGCGACCACGCACTGTGCAGTCATGTAGATCCAACTGTCTTCTCCCAAGGGTCACCCTCCCTCCTAGAGCATCACCCTGTGGTTTATTTTGACATTTTGCTTATGAGCCTCACCTATAATGGCTGAGCTGTCTCTCCAGCCATGCTTCATCATTTTTAAGGAAAAATAGTAGCCAGGGCATGGCTACTGTCATCCTTCCCTGGTGGACAGCTGGTGGCTTCCACCCTAAAGCAAGCATGCATCATGCCTCCGGAACACCACGCCTGTGCACGGGTTCACAGTCGCACTGGCGTTGTTCTGGTGTTTGCCTGCTGTGAGTTTAATATGAACTTGACACAAATTAGAATCATCTGAGTAGGGAGCCTCAGCTGATAGGCTGTCCCGACTGCTTTAACTGATGTGTAAAAGAGCCACCCCGAACATAAGTGGCATTTTCTGGTAGCCTGGACGGTGTGGGGTCGGGGAGATGACTCACTGGCTCTTCCAGAAGATCCAGGTTCCGTTCCCAGCATCCCACTGTAGCTCACAACCACCTGTAACTCCAGTTCCGGGAGATCACAAAGCCCTACTCTGCCCTCCACAGGGACCAGGGTCACATGTCATAGACACACACGCAAGGAAATCCCTCATACGCAAACAACAAATAAACCTTTAAAAATGATCTTTGCGTGACATGACGGAAGGAAAGCAATCCGCCCCCGGCTCCCAGGCCTTCCCTCTCACGGCAGAGTTGACTCACCGTGTTGCTGCTGCTCCGCTTCCTCCCCTGATATTGGAACCCGCTACTCCCACCATGGACTGAGGACCAACGGTTCTCTAGAAGCCTTCATGGCAAGGTGTACATCAGGGCTGCTGAGGTATCCAGCCTTGTGGACCAAGAAACTGCCAGATTCTGGCCTCCCAGGTGAGAGACAGACAGGATCATTCCCATGACTGAGGCCCAGCGAGGCCAAATAACTACAGGGTTGTCAGCATCTCAGGTGTAAGCTTACTACACAACAAAGTTGATTAAATAACACACACACCCAACACACACACCACACACCACACAACCACATACACAGACACACACACACGTACCACTCACACACAGACACACATACCACACACACATACACACACGCACACACGTACACACTCACACACAGACACACACACACACACACCACACACACATACCACACACACACACACACACATACACACTCACACAAAGACCACACAACACATACCACACACACACATACCACACACATACACACAAATATCACACACCCACACACTCACACACATACACACACAACATACACACATATACACACACCAACACACTAACACACATATACACACACACTTAAACACACACTCACAGACACATACAACACATACACATATAGACACACACCGACACACACATACACACTAACACACATATATACACACTCACATACTTAAACACACACTCACACAATACACACTCACATACTTACACACATACACACACACATATACACTGAGTCGGTCCCTCTAGAGAACCCTGACTAATATAGTCCCTCCCCCAAAAAATGCTGTGTCTAAGACTAAGCACAGAAGTGCCCACATTGCTAGGAGTTCCTCTCAGCGGCAAAGAGAGAGAAGTGGATGTGAGCTCCGTACTGCCTTCTGCTGTGCGTGAATGACTCTGAGTCTTCAACTCTGGCACAGACAGGGGAGAGCTGGACACCCGGGCATCTCTTCATCGTCCCCGGTGGGGTCAGAGAGAGGAGGATCAGCCCAGGACTCATCTAAGGCATGGTGACAAGACCAAAGAGCAGTTGCCGCCCTCATCCTAAATGTCCTGGCTCAGAAAGCTAGGCCCGTTCCCCCTACAGCTGTCTCCTCAGCCACTTGCTTTATCTCCTGAATTCAAGAGTGAGCCCAGGTTTCTTCCTGCTCGCGCCCCAGCTCACCCACGACCCTGCAACGGCTGAGCTGAAGGGTCACCTCAGACTCCAGTGGCGAGCCCTTCACCTCCTCCCTTCCTCAGTCCAGGCCGTTGGACTTAGGACATAGTCACAGTGCCAGCTCATGAGTCTGCAAAGCACAACAGTGAGTCGAGTGCGGCCCTCTGGCCTTCCTAGTGTTAAATCCTTTTCCTCAGTGACTCTCCTGCTGCCCAGGAGACCAGTATGGAAGGACAAATTGGATTGAGGCCAAACAGTTTCTTCTCCATAAATCACTGGCTCCCTAATTCCTTCAACAAACAGTGCTTTACCAGACCCGATGGAGAAAATAAGGACACAGAACACTGGGCACCAAGACAAGCCGCTTCTGAGTCACAAGACTGACTCGGGGCCATGCAAGGGCACACTTGGGGACACGGTGAACAGCAGGTCATAGGAGGTAAGTCTATTAGGTATGGGAGGCCTGGCCCTGTGGGTGGCATGCTTGGCTAATTGAGTGATTCCTGGGCTATACGGACACTGAAGAAGCAGGTAAGTGCAGTGGGTTGAGTTGATGGAGGAGAGTGGGAGCTACGTGGGCCAGGGACTTGTTTTGGAGAGGTCCTTGTGAGGCTTTTGGGCCCTTGAACCAAGTCTTGGTCACACCAGAGCATCATGGGATATGCTGGAACTGAAAGCATGCCCTGTTAGTCCAGCAGGTAGGTGAGCGGTGAAGGCTGTAGCTGATGCAGATGGGTGGGCGGGTGGACCGTAGGGCTTGTTTGTTCCTCTCAGAGCCGCCAAGCCTTCCCAGCCACCACCCTGTGCACTCTCTCCTGACCCCTGTCTGAACTTTGGGGTTTCCTGCTCTGGCCTGTTTTTTGGCTTACCAGGCTGCCCTGCAAGGTGTCTCGGTAACCCTCCATCTCTCTGTAATGTCTGTCCCTGCAACCTTTTCTCACCCTGTAATCAGCCAGTCTCCGGTCCCTGTTCAGGATATCCACATCCGGAGGATGGCTCCGCCCCTTTGGCCCCTCTCACAGAAGGCTTAATAAGTGCTGGGTGTGGGCAGGTGGCCCCGAGTCACCGCAGGACACTGGCCAGAGAGGCAGAATGGGCTGTTGACGGGACGACTTCCTCTCACTTCATCCGGGATCCTGTCCCCAAGCAGGTCACGCTTCACAATACAGACTCAGGGAAAGGGCACTTGAGGTCCCTCCTGTGAGGCTCTATGTGGCATTAAAAGGGGGGCTCGGGCCCCTTCCTTAAGCATGGCTAGCTCTAGCTTTTCCATTTTCCCAGAATGCCACAGGATGGTACTATTAAGGTGTGGGTGTGGGCCCTCTCCACGGAGGAGCAGGGGCAATCCTCCTCGTCACTGTCCTGTTAAATGTTGAAGGTCTTTGCACTGGCATGAGGACAGAAGAGAGAATGTGTGAAAGACACAAGGCCTAGGTGTCCATATCCCCCTAGGCATATTTTATTTAAATTTTTATACAATATATTTGATCATGTTTTTCTCTTCCTCTAACTCCTCCCAGATATACCCCACCTCCCTATGGTATTTTTCTCTCTCTTTCAAAAAATACAAAAAGCAAGAAACAAACAAACAAAACCCTGCAAAACAAAAATCTAAACAAACATGCAAGAGACTAATAAGGAAAAAAAAAAGGCAAAACAAAGCAAAAAGAAAGAAAAAGCCCACCAAACTACCACAGAGCTTGTTTTGTGTTGGCCAACTACTCCTGGGCATGGGGCTGCTCTGGAGTGTGCTCGATGTATCCAGGGCTGGATGGTTTTATTCCAACTTGACACAAACCAAAGTCATCTGAGCCACAAATAAGAAAATGCCTCCGTAAGACTGGGCAGCAGGAAGGCCTATAGCACATTTTCTTAATTAGTGATCAGTGGGGGAGGACCCAGCCCATTGTGGGTGGTTCCACTGCTGGGCAGGTGCGCCTGGGTTTTATCATAAAGCAGGCTGAGCAAGCCAGTAAGCAGCACCCTCCATGGCCTGTGTGAGCTCCTGCCCCGAGGTCCCTGACTGTTTGAGTTCCTGTCCTGGCTTCCTTCAGTGCTGTGGAAGTGTAAGCTAAATTAACCCTTTCCTCTCCAGCTTGCTTTTGGCCACGGTGTTTCACAGCAATAGAAACCCCGACTGAGGCACCCGCTGGTGGCACTCCTGATCAAGGCTCTAAGCACTTTGTAAATGCTGTCCATCTTCTTCAGTCCTGGCCAGGGGGTGGGCAGGAGATTGCAGCCCTTGGCTATCATAGCGCTGCCGTCTTATTAGGGGGTTAGGCAGTAGTAGGATGAATAAGTGGACTCCATGTGCTGCAAATGTTCCAGGAAGGAGAGAAAGTGGACTGTGGAGTGCTGAGGCATTCTGGGAAAAGGGCTTCTGAGCTAAGACCTGACGGTGAGGGAGCCGCTCCTCATGGAAGGCACTGTGTCGAGGCACAAGCTGGTGACCCGTCTGTACTTTGCACTTGGACTTAAGAGAAGGATGTGAGTAACGTGGGTACCAAAGGTCACCAGAGCAGAGGGGATGCAGGTGAACCATTCCCTCCACAGGAGCCCACGGGTGAGGTGTCTCCAGGCCCAGGGCGCTCAGAGCCGCAAGAACACCGCTCATGAATGGTGAGAAGGCGTGAGCCACGGAAAGAGAGGAGGACCGCTTCCCCCTAAAGCAGCTGCGAGACTTTTGTTATCACACTGTTCAGATGAGGACTCTGGGAAAGGATGGCAGTTAGGTTCACAGGCATTGTGTCTCCGTGTGGCCCCATTCTCGGCAGCCAGGGCTCCCCCTCCGTGGCCACCATTGCTGTCAAGCTTCTGGCTGCGTTCAGTCATCAAGCTTCTGATGTCCACACTTCCTGCTTCTCGGACCGCTCTCACCGCTCTCGTGTCTCGTGGGGTGGGGGGTGGGAAGGATGGCTTTTGGAAGCCTCCTTATTTTCCAGATGGCTTTCCATCCAGTTACCAGTGTTGACTCGTCTCCAGAAGTCAATGGACTTTCCTCCAAAGCCTGGACCTGACCTCCGTCCCCGGCCAGGCTGTTCCCAGGCCTCTGCATGCCCCCTCTGTCCCTCCCCCCCCCATGCCCCTGACTCACCAGACTGGCTCACAGCACAGGACATCTGCTCCCTGCCCTCCGGAACATTCTGTCTTCCCAGGAGCAAGCCTTGCACCTGTTGTGTCTGACTCTCCTCCTACATGTCCCCGGAGGCTCTGCCAGTCTGTCCCCTGCCCCTGTCCCCAAACCCACAGGACCTTCCCTGCTCCCAGATGCCAAGAGTGGGAGTGCCAGCTGTCCAGGCCAGAGACAGCGACCTCGGTGGCTCAGCCACCTCCACCATAACACACCTGCTGCCCTGTCCCTGTTTCCACTTGTGCTATTCAGAAGCATTTCATGACAGGAAATTGTTAGCAGCAGCACACACAGTCGAACTTTTCTGTTTTATACTTCACAGGAGATGTGACAGGATAAGAGGACGTCCCTCTCCCCCTTTTCCTCTCCACTTCTCTGTTTCTTGTTCCCCAAAAATATTATTAGGGTCTCAGATCTCAAATACAGTCCTGACCTGGAATCCCAGTCCAGCCTTGGAATGGCTGTGACTGAGCCCCTGGCTGGCTGGCTGGTTCCAGGCCTGGGTCAGCAGGATCTCTGTGGGTGACGCTGTGGGTAGATGTTTGTAACACGTGGGTTCTGCTCATCCATACAGCAGTGGCTGTAGCCTAGGACGGGCCGTAGCCCCCAACAGCAAGAGCTCCTCTGTGGCCAGCTCAGGCCCTTTTACAGCAGCACAGCGCAAGCTTCTCCCCACCCACGCTGGCCAGGCTGGGCTCAGGGCCAGCTTCCACCGTTGCCTTTGGCAGGTTTTGGCTTGTTCCGAGGGGAACATCTAGGTGGGCGTCAGGTTAGAATGAAACAGTGTTTGGCCCTCCACACCCAATGGCTCCACAGCTGAGGATTCAGTCAACTTCAGTACAAAAGTCACGTGTGGCCACTGGGGGACAGCTCAGCCAGTTAGTGCTGGCCAGACAAGCACGGGGACCTCCATCTTTTTTGTTTTGTTTTGCTTTTTCAGACAGGGTTTCTCTGTGTAGCTCTTGCCTGTCCTGGACCACTTTGTAGACCAGGCTGGCCTTGAACTCACAGCAATCCACCTGCCTCTGCCTCCCGAGTGCTGGGGTTAAAGGCGTGCGCCACCACGCCTGGCCTGAGAACCTTCATCTTGAGACCTTCAGAAAACTAACAAGGGAGCTGGAGAGATGGCTCCACAGTGAAAAACTCTGGCTGATCGTGCACAGGACCTGGGTTTGGGTCGCAGCACACACATAAAGGTCCACAACTGTCTGTTACTCCAGTTCCAGGGGATCTGTCTGCCTCTGCTGGCCTCCAAGGGTACCAGGCATGCGAGGTGTACACACAACATAAGGCAAAACACTGAAGCACTTAAAATGAAAATAAACAATCTTTACAAAACACAAATGGCACCTGAATATGTCTAGACTGTCCCTGCTGTTGGGCCCTGAGCATAGCGCCATGCAGCCATTCCGGCAATGTTTCCTTGGTGTTGGGGTCATCAATTACCTAAGGGTGAGTTAAAGCCTTTGGAACGTCTTGTGCGTCTGCTCTAACAAACGCCGCACCACTTTACCCAAGAGACGAGAGCAAGGACAGGCTTTAAATCTGCAGGGATCCCGAAACCAAATCCGCAGTTACTGAGGGACGCCTGCGTTGGTGCCGATCAAAGTGTTGGAGTCAGAATCTCTCAGCAGCAGCAGCAGCAGCATCTTATTTCCGAGTTCCAAAGGTCAGGCGCCATCCTTGCCTTTTAAAGGACCGGAATGCAGAGGCTGGGCAGAAGGCTCAGTGGTGAGGAAATGCACACTGCTCTTGCAGAGTACCCGCTCCTCTGACCTCTGACCTCTGACCCCCCAGTTCCAGAAGAACCTGATGCTTCTCACTCCCGGCACTCACGTTACATACCCGCACAAAGACACGAGTGTACAATAATTTAAAGTAAAGCAAACCTTTTTTTTAAAGAGAAAAGGAGGTGATCTAAGGGACCGGCATTGTCCCAAGTGGGCGGTGGAAACAAACAGAACCTAAGCACGGGCTTCAAGTCTGTGCCCTTTCTGCTTCCTGTCAGCCCATCTGTCTCTGCCTCCTGCCCCAAGCAGAATCCGTCCAGATTAACCTCTGAATGGAGAGAACGTACCAAGCCCTTTGTCACTTTGCTTGGGAGGCAGCTCAACATGTCCTCAGTGGGGGGGAGGGGGAACTGGGGTGACCCAGAGATCACCTGGAGTATCTGGGTTCCCTCTTAGTCCACATCTCAATCCCAGGGTGCCCACCAAGCCTGATACGTCATCTCTAAAATGGGCTCAATTACAAGATGAATGCGTGCCTAGTTGCCACCTGACCACCTACAGGAAGACTGCCTCAGGTCTGGACCTCTCCCGAGGTGAGTTCACACTTGTCCCCTGCCCCCTGCTGTTGTAGCTAGCCAGGCTTCCACGCAGTGCACACGGCAGGAGGGAGGAAGTGAGTGCCTGCCTCAGATGTCATCCCTTTCTGAGGTGACTGCTTAGACTTTCCAGATGTCACACCTAGCTGCAAAGGAAGCTGCGAAGGGACAGAATCTCCACCCAGCTAAGCACCCACGGAAGGAGAATTCTTCTGGAAAAAGTGGCCCAGGAAGGATAAATAGTCACCTCTGCCACAGACAGTGGCCCTGGACCTCTGCCACAGACAGTGGCCCTGCACCCAGTTTTCTTTTCAGAGGACCAAATGGGAAGTGGACACAGGGCTCTGTGAGTGTGTAAGGCTTGCACTACCCAAAGCCACCAAAAGTGGATTCATTTGTGTCACCATCATGTCACCCTGGTATTGTCACCACCATCTCAGTCTCCCGCATGTCTTGACACGCTGCCAGCACTAACAGCAGTTGGCCCTTTATTGACTCTCCTGAACCAGAGTTTCCGGCCTCCACTTGCACGCCAACAGAAGGCTTTACCCACGCTGCGCCTGGGCTAATAGTTCTACTGTGGTGTACTAATTCTCCTAGGTTTTTAAAACACTTTGGATCACAAGAAATTACAGTAAGGCCTACAACTACATGGTTTTAAAATAGTACTTTTTACCCAGAAACTTCACCGTTGAGACTCTTCCCCTCACTGAGGAAATAACTGCACAGAAACAAAAAGATTTATCCGCTGGATGGTTATCACACTGATATTTATAACCACTGAAAAACTGGAAACCACCTCAGCATTGAAGGCTGGAGGCTCAGAAAAAGCGAACTGTACTGTCTCCACAGCACGGAACGCGGTGTGGCTCTAAAACTTCTGTCGTCGAGGAATATTCAAATATATGGAAAAATATTCATAAGAGATGTGCTAAACCAAAACACAGACTTCAGAACAGTGTGTGAAACTGCAGTCTTTGTCTTTGTGAGGAATAACAACGTCAGAGAAGAAGGCAAGCTCCGAAACAGACCGATCAGGCTGCCTCTTGGTCGCGTGTGGGGCGGACATGAGGGCTGGGGGCCCTGGGGGGTTGTAGAATGGCAGTGGGGGACATTAGAGAGGGCTGTGGGAAAGGAAGGTGAGGAGAGAGGACAGAGAAGGGCAGCGGGGGTTAGCAGGGGCACGGGAGGGGGGGAGCAATGGGACATGGCTTGGGGGGAACTTTCTTCTATTTGTTCCTGCATAATGTGGGTTATAACACTACCTCCTCACGGGGTCAAGAGAAAGCGCCATCATCACTCCAGCAAAGCACACCCAGGAGAAAGTCCTGCAACCCCCACCACCATGGTAAAGCCCCACCCCTCCCACTGGGACTCTGCAGAACAGCAGTGACTCCGTAATAAGGTAAGTCAATGAAAAGCCCTTTTGAAACCTGCGTTGTAGGACAGGCAGGTGACTGATGGGCAGGCACAGCTGTGGCAAGGATTGCGGTTCTTTTTTCTGGATGTCTGGAAAATGTACACACGATTGTCCCAGAGGTATGACACGAGTGACTGCCACGCATCCTTGATCCTGCTGCCAAGGTTTAAGGCAGACTTGAATGTATTTTAGTCAAGGGACTGGCACTGACAAGGCACTCCCTCAGAGCGGAGCAGTACCGAACCTACCAGGCCCCACACAAGCAGGTGGCTATGTTCAGAAGTCTTTGCCAGGGATGCAGGCGCAAGAAGCCAGTGGTCTCAAGGCAGGTTGCCCTCAGTTTAAGTGACTTGATGCGGACAGTCAAGGGACAGACGGACTGACAGAAGGTGCCCTGACCGCTGTGGGGTAGGTAGGAAGGGGAAACGGGACGGGGCGTTCCTTTATCCTGCCCCCATGCACCCAGAGAACAGGACCTGGGGAGACAAGCTGTATATCTGGCTTAGTCTTTATGGTGTCACTGTGGCTCACACCTTTAATCACAACCCAGGAGCAGGGCCATCTGGGCCACCTTGAAGGCTATTGATGACACAAAGCCCAACTTTGGGAGCCAGGTTCCCCGTTGACAGCTATGTGTCGGGTCCCAGACAGTGGCTCTGCAGTCCTGCCTGGGACACCAGGAGAGGAAGGTGTATTTGGGAAAAACAGGCTCCTTTCTCCCTTTTCCCCACTAAGCCATCACCAAAGCTTCTCTGCTGATCCGGAAGAAGAGCCAACTTACTTGGGGCTTCAGCCAATGAACGTCACGATGGTGCCATGAGGCGCGCCGCCCCGGGGAAGCCTGGAGCAACATTCCGGCTACAGCGCAACTGAGAGTCTAGCAGGTTCCCAAGGGTGACCCTTCTGAGCTGCTTCCTGAGGAGGGGCACCACTGGCCAACAGGAAGACCATCGGGAGGACACCCAGCTCAGCCATGAAGACATAGAAAGAGAACCCAGGCAACCCTTGTCCCCCCAACTCTGCACTCCTGAGGTAAGGTCGGGAGCTGAGGGCTGAGGGCCAGAGAGAGGCAGGTCAGATCTCAGGCCAGGTTTAGGATTCAGGTATGGAGGGCAGAGGAGCATGAGCAGGCAGGGTGGGCAGCCTGTGTAAGTTGTAGGCTCCTGAGCAGTGGCGGGGCCGTGGGCAGGCAGGGGGGCTTGGGTGAGGGGATGCTTGCGGAAGGGTCAGTGAGGCCTACTGTTGAGTGGCCTGACTGTGTGGGAGTGGTGGAAGGGAGGGCCATGCCTGGCCTGGGCGGTGGATCAGGGGCAGGGCCTTTTCCTGAGATGTACACTGAGGGCCTTGGTGTCTCAGTCTTTAAGCAGGAAGAGATTTGTGAAAGCCTCACAAGCAGGAAGGGCAAGGCAGATCCCTGAATGCTCTGTGAAAAATATCATATTTATTACTTTTCAGGTTGCTGGGGAGGCAGTGTTGGAGGGGTTGGGGGGGGCAAGATTCTGTCAAACGCAGCTTAAGAAAGGAGGGTTTGTGCTGGTGCTGAGGCGGCTGGTCACATTGCATCTCAGTCAGGAAGAGCTGAGCCATGGATGCTGGCCCCCAGCTCACCATCCACTTTTCACTCAGTCTGAGGCCCCAGCCCCTGGGGTTGGCCGCTCACATTTAGACAAGGTCTCCTTCTTCAATTAAGCCCAGCAAGGTGACAGGGGATGGTGACTCATCCTGTTGTGGGGACTCCATTCTGTGCCCTAGTCACTTTCTTTCCACCACTGTTCCCTTAGGATGGGACTCTCAACCTGTTAGTTTAGGGAGCACTCACATCCACAGAGTAGCAGTTGAGTCAGGAAAGGTGGCAGAAGATGTCGGCCATAGGGCACTGGGGGAGGGGTACTCATGGTGGTGGGATGTCACCGAAGAGCTCGCAAAGCCTGTGAGAATGTGGCCTCCGAGCAAAAGCTATGAGTGGTATAGTGTGTCAGCCCCTCGGTGTTACCTACCCTGACACATAACGCACTTTAAAGTGACCGGACTTTTGAAGGCCTACTGTGTGCTAGGCTTGGGAGCTGCTGAAGATCCCCTTCTCCCTCGTAGGGCTGGGGACAGTTAGGTAAATATAAAGATGAGGATTCAGGGCTGAGAAAATGGCTCAGTCAGTGAAGTGCTTTCTGCTGTAGCATGAGGGCCTGAGTTTGGATCCCTGGCACACGTGCACACACACACACACATGTGCACACACACACACATACACACACACACATACACACACACACATACACACACACACACACACACACACACACACACACACACACAAGTTCTGCATGAAGATATAACCCGTAGCTCCAAAACTGGGGAGTAAGAGACTGAATGGCTGCACTGGGGCTCACTGGTAAGCACCTGGTTCAGTGAGAGGCCCTGCCTCAAAAATTGAGGGGTAGAACAAGTGAGGGAGCCTCCTTATTCCAGCCAACCTCTGGCCTCCACACACGTGCCCGGAACTCTGTGGACGTTGACACAGCCCTTCCCGTCCAATTGTGCAAAAGAGGAAACTGAGTCAAGGGCTGGCTGGGCGAGTGACGTGTGACCTGTTCCAAGAAAAGGAAACTGAAGCCATGCCAAGCAGTCCATGGCTGGCACACAGCCTGCTCACTCCATCGGCCAAGAGGCTCAGTGTGGTGATGCAGTTTGAAAATTCTTTATATACCTACTTGAAACAGACAGAATGTCCCCACCAACAGCTATTTCATTCCAAGGTGCAGATGTGCTCACCTTCATAATATTTAGTAAAAAGTTTCAATAAATTAAAGATTATATTGGCTAAGGCTTAATCAAAGAATTCACGAAGGCATCTCAGAAAAGGGAAGGTGTGTGCGTACACAAATTCTGTGCTAATTTGCATTTTTCTAATGTGCTATTGTGGACTTGCTTTCTATGCAAACAGGTAGAGAGTATGAATGGAGCCAGCAACATTTGTGGTTGGACTCTTTCTTTATAAATTGATTTTTTTTTTTTTTTTTTTTTTTTTTACCTCAAAAGACTTGGCATTCTTCGTGAACAGTACACATGGGTATCACAACGCAGTTTAATTTTGGTCTTTCTTTTCTTCTTTCTTTTTTCTTTTTCTTTTCTTTTTTTTTTTTTTTTTTTTTTTTTTTTTTTTCTCTCCTCTATTTCCGAGTCGAGAATTCGCCTTAGGCCAGCCAGAGAGTGAGGTTTTGCTGGAGATGGTTCCTCCCCACCCCAGCCCAGGCATGACAAGATTGCCAGGGCTGGAAAATTGCTGGCAATGCTCCTAAACAGCAAGGCTTAACGTCAGTCCCCTCCATGTGCCCAGCCCCGGTGGCCCCTGCATTTCAATGCAGATCTTATCTTTCTTTGAGAATAACTGAACATTTAACTCCAAAGCCACTTCACAATTAGCCTCGTCTCCCACAGGGAAATCCAGCCATTAGTAAACCCAAACCTGCTGCCTGAACAAAGCATTTCAGAAAACTTGCCTTTTAGCGGCCGGTTCAGAAGCGCCGGGCTCTGAGTGCTGACTGCGGGTTCCCATTTGGACTGAACTCTTCAAAGCCTGCAGGCATCTTCCCTGGGGCCCACAACGCTGTGCCAGAGCTCCAGGGCTGCGGGATTTCACACGTGCAACGTGTCACTCACCGTACCAGAAGTTCTGAAGAGTCCTGACCAGCAGAGCGGTCACGTGTTCCTGGGCAAACTGGGGTCTTGTTTTGGGCTTCTTGGTCTCACTGATAAAAGAATTTAAGGGCAGACCCAAGGGGAATCTTGAGAAAAGTTTTTTTGTTTTGTTTTGTTTTAATTCCCAAGGTGGCAAATGGCTAAGCTTCAACAGCTGCTGAGGAGGAAGATGGTGAAGAGAAGAAAAGGGCACGTTGTTGGTTCCTGTTAGGCTGCATGCGGGTCAGCCGGGCAAAGGCGGGCAGCCTCAAGGAAGGGAGGACCAAAGCGTTAGGAGGGCATGCTTGGACTAGATAGAAGAAAGGCGACTTTTAGACGCGTCTGTGGTTCTGGGGAGCAAGCAGGCTTCTGCAGCTGTACCACCAGGGCTCTGTAGCCAACTGCACCTTGGGGTCAGGGCTCTGGGAAGAAAGCTACTCTATGCCACCGGGGGATAATTATTCCTCCTACTCTTTAGCGTGGTTTAAGATAGGTCTGTCTCCCTAGGGGTGGTCCCTTAGCCGGAGTTTGACTGGCCAGACTGGATCACCTCTTGCCTGTTTGCTGCAGTTTACAATGTTAGGCCTCCACCCTGGTCAGAGAAATTGCCTTCCTGACTTAGCTTCCCCGAGCACTGATCAAGGCTATTGTGGCACCATTGCCACTCAGGGCACTGAAGGCATTATCCCACAGCAGGGATAGGCAGCTGCCTATCGCGGTTAATAGTGATTTTTCAATTTGACAGCATCTAGGCTCATCTGAAGAGACAAGCCTCTGGGAATGTCTGAGCATCTCTAGACCAGGCTGTCTGAGGTGGGACACCTGTGCTGAACTGAGCAGCAGCGCCCTTTCCCCTTGGCTGAAGTCTGGCACAGAAGAGGAGAGGAGAGAGTGAGGTCAGCACCAGCTGGCAGGCCTCTCTCTGCTCTCTGACTGTGGCCGCAGTGACATCAGCAGCCTCACCCTCCTGCTGCCAACCATGCCTTCCCCGCCCCCCCACCATGATGGGCTGCACCTTCAACTCCTGAGCCAGAGCAAACCCTTTCTCTGCTTTCACCAGTTGTTTCCTCAAGCAGTGAGAAAAGTGACCCATGTACAGTCCCCTTTGCCCCAGGGTCTGCAGAGGCCACCGAATGGCCACTACAGGGTCTTCAACCCCACACCCAGCCTCCAGATGACATCAGAATGTGCGCTCACCATCTTTGATCCAGCCCCGTAGCTATCTACTGCAGAGCAGAAGAGCCACTGGGACCTGTGCGTGTAGAGGAGTTACAGGTGCAGACCCAAGGGGAACCCAAAAGAAAAGGGGACACATACCCTAGATACTAAAACCCCTGATGAAACAAGATGGAAACCGCTCTGAGAGGACACCCCCCACCCCCGACCCCCGACCCCCACTGCCTCCAGGCGAAGAATGCCAGAAGAGCGCCCTTGTCCCTGGTCCCCCAGTTTCTACCACAAGTTCTTCAGAAAGTCTCATTAGCAGGTTGATGGGAGCCTTCCTCTCATATGGGAGCTCTATTCACACACACACACACACACACACACACACACACACACAAACACACACACACACTGTGCACGCTCTCTCGATCTCCCCCCGCCCCCCGTCATTTCTTCCCCCTTTGTTCAGGCTTCCATTGATGAACCCATACATTTCTCTCTAAAACTTACTCTCTTTGGTTAGAGAATTTTACTTTTTGAATCCTTAAGCTAAGAACCCCCAGACCACTCACTTGGGGGAAACAGGTGTCCGTGGAGTTTCCAGAACTCTAGCCCCACCCCTGAGAAGACCTCATCTTTCTTGTCTCTTTGGTTGTAAGCCTAGCTTTTAACAGCTGATCCACCTCCTCAGCCAGAGACCCGCCATCCTTAAAGACCCCCTAACATTCTTGCCTCAGCCCTGCTAAGCATGTGGCCGTCTTGCCTGGTGCGGTGTCTCATGGTGCTATCTAACCATTCTGTAAACCCCCACTTGAACACCAGAGCTCTCAGGTTGCTTCTCCCCAGGGATGGCACTCCACTAGCACCTACCCCATTGCTTCAAACTAAGAGAGGTCAGTTTCATATTAATTTGCATGGTTCACCATGGCCCAAACGGCTGGACATAGGGAAGTCAGACTCCCCGCCGCATGACACCAGAACTGCGGGGCTGAGCACTAGGCCAGCGTGGATGGGAGATGTTAGTGTGAGTCCTGGCCTGTGGCTTAGTGACCACAGGAGGTGATGAGGAGGATGCTGGCCCAAGCCAAGCACACACCCATGGCTCCCATTCCCTCCTCTGTGGAGCATGACTTCCAGGGCGTAGGGTGCATGTGAGTGCAGTGTTCTCAGAGACCAGAAAAGTGTGTCAGATCCCCTGGAGCTGGAGTGACAGGGGGCCATGGGCCAGCTGACATGGGTGCTGGGAACTGAACCGTGATCCTCTGCAAGAGCAGCTGCTGCTTTTTATCCGTTGAGCCATTTCTCTGGTCCCCATTCTTTATTTAAAAGTAACCATACATCATATGCAAACAAATGCACATTGTTTTGCATTGCTTAGCACTAATAATCAACCTGGGGTCACCTGAGAGGCCCTCTGGGGATTGGTTGCCTCCCAGCATGCCTGGAAGGGATGGAGGGGTGGGTTGTGTTCCTTAGGAAGATGAACAGGAAGAGTGGTCTGCACCATTCCACAGAGCTAGGAGAGTGGTCGGCACCGTTCCACGGAGCTAGGAGAGTGGTCGGCACTGTTTCACGGAGCGAGGAGAGTGGTCGGCATTGTTCCACGGAGCTAGGAGAGTGGTCGGCACCATTCCACGGAGTGAGGAGAGTGGTCTGCACCATTCCACAGAGCTAGGAGAGTGGTCGGCACCATTCCACGGAGCTAGGAGAGTGGTCGGCACTGTTCCACGGAGTGAGGAGAGTGGTCGGCACCGTTCCACGGAGCGAGGAGAGTGGTCGGCACCATTCCACGGAGCGAGGAGAGTGGTCGGCACCGTTCCACAGAGCTAGGAGAGTGGTCAGCACCATTCCCCAGAGCTCGTCCTGGTCTGGGTAAAAGAGAGAAAACAAGGTGAACACAGGCATTCATTGCTCTACTCTCTGGTTGCAATGGGATCAGCTGCCCTAAGCTTTGCTGCCGTGAATCTCCCACCATGACAGACTGTAGCCTTGAACTGTGAGCCAAAATATGCCCTGCTCCTTTGAAACGCTTTGTCAGGGGTTAGTTTTACCACAACAAGGAAAGAAATGAAGACTGGTCCCAATAAAACTTTATTTACAAAAGTGGGCAGTGTGGTCAGATGATGAATAGATTTAGTCCACAGGCAGGTAGCTTGCCAGACCCTGATCTATAGAGTGACCATAGTGAGCATCCAGCAGATTATAGCAAGTTCCGAATGAACTTTGTGATAAAAAACTGGTGAGTAGGAAAAGTTTCTCTAATTTCACACAGGGCAAGCCATGGTCAGTTAACATCTTAACGCTGCATCAAGACAGCTGTCCCTAAAGTGACTTCTGACTTCTGTGCTCCAGCAAGCATCACTTCAGTGATACCACGCTGGGGATCACTTTTTATCCCAAGTCCCCTGGGTAGCCACGCATCCCAGTTTGTCCAGCACAGCCTCAGGGAAGGTCTGTGTTCCCAGGAATCTTAGCACAACCTCCATGCTCTCAGCAGGTGACCAGTGACATCTCCATGCCAGCTGTTTTCACTGTGTGCTGTCCTCTATCCTTTGCTTCCAGTGATGGGAGTTGGGGTGGGGGATGGGGGAGAGAGAGAGACAGAGAGAGAGAGAGAAGAGAAGAGAGAGAAGAGAGAGAGAGAGAGAAGAGAAGAGAAAGAGAGGAGGGAGGAGAGGGGAGGGAGGGAGAAAGAGAGAAGAGAGACAGAGAGAAGAGAGAGGAAGAGGGGAGAGAGAAGGGGAGAGAGAGAAGAGAGAGAGAGAGAGAGAGAGAGGAGAGAGAGAGAGAGAGAGCGAGAGAGAGAGAGAGAAGAGAGAGGATGGAGGGAGAGGGAGGGAGGGGAGGGAGAGAGGAGGGGGTTAGGAGAGAGAGGGAGACTGGCTGATGACCTAACTGCACACTGCACTGCACATACAGCGCCGGCTCTGTCTTCAGGCACCCCGGCCTGGCTTGGTGGGAAGGAAGACAGCAGAGCACCTGGCCAAGGCCTAAGACCTCGGGAACAAAAGCCCAGGCTTCCTGGAGGAAACCACTGCCACATTTGCACTGAGGTTGCAACTGATCTGCCCAAGGACACTCAGAATTTCTCTCAGCACCAGGGACAGCGGCGTCACAGCTGCAGGGTAGGAGATGCTCAAGTCAGGAGAGTATGAACAGCCTGTGCTTCCTGGATTGCACAGATCACTCTGTGTGTGTGTGTGTGTGTGTGTGTGTGTGTGTGTGTGTGTGTGTGTGTGTGTTTGTGTGGTGTTTATCAAATAAACACTTCTTTCCTCCTTTTCTAGATTCCTCTTTATTAATAAGGAAACTCACTATTTATACTTGATTTGCTGGTGGTTTGATATCTAATTGCAAGGCCCTAATTAACTCTTTGCCATGTGGTGAGCCAGGCTCCTTCTCTGGGAAGGAGCTGGCAAAAGACACACACCTGCAGTTTTCTAATGTGGCACCGATGGCAGCCTCCCACAAAACACAACCGGGGAGAAATCGCACACATCCATCACCTGCTCCCTGTCATGCACTTTGCTTCAGGAGGCTGTGGCTGGGGTAATGGTGCCCACGCTGCACCCTGCTGTCCTTTCACCTCGCCGCCTCCCCACCTCCCCACAACCAGACACAAGACAACTGCAATGCCATGGAAGGGCCCCGAGTGCAAGACGACAGCTGTGAATCACAGCTGTGCAGACCGCGTGTGCACACGTGAAATCATGCGGTACTCAGCACATGTGACATCTTGACCGTGTAGGCTTTAACTAGAAGTGCAGGTATGTACTGTCTTGTTTAAGAGAAAAGTGCACAGGGCGGCTTGTAATGTTTTGGTAGCACGTGGCAACACCCACACTCACTGTGCTAATAGGAGGAAGCCTGTAAGAGGAAGGCTTATTGGGTCATTTCCAGGGATAACAGTCTATCACGGTGGAGAGGCATGGTGGCAGAAACCGAAGCTGGGAGCTCATGACTTTAAAAGCAGAGAGAGTGAACTGGAAAGGCCTTTTAGTTTTAAAGCCCACCTCCAGTGGTGCACTTGCCCTAGCAAGGCTGCATCATCCAGGCCTCCACAAACAGCGCCACCAACTGGGGACCAGGTGTCCAAATGCCACCAGCTGGGGACCAAGTGTCCAAATGCCACCAGCTGGGGACCAGGTGCCCAAATGCCACCAGCTGGGGACCAGGTGCCCAAATGCCGCCAGCTGGGGACCAGGTGTCCAAATGCCACCAGCTGGGGACCAGGTGTCCAAATGCTGCCAGCTGGGAACCAGGTGTCCAAATGCCACCAGCTGGGGACCAGGTGCCCAAATGCCGCCAGCTGGGGACCAGGTGTCCAAATGCCACCAGCTGGGGACCAGGTGTCCAAATGCCGCCAGCTGGGGACCAGGTGTCCAAATGTCACCAGCTAGGGACCAGGTGTCCAAATGCCACCAGCTGGGGACCAGGTGTCCAAATGCCACCAGCTAGGGACCAGGTGTCCAAATGCCACCAGCTGGGGACCAGGTGTCCAAATGCCGCCAGCTAGGGACCAGGTGTCCAAATGCCGCCAGCTGGGGACCAGATGTCCAAATGCCACCAGCTGGGAACCAGGTGCCCAAATGCCACCAGCTGGGGACCAGGTGTCCAAATGCCGCCAGCTGGGGACCAGGTGTCCAAATGCCACCAGCTGGGGACCAGGTGTCCAAATGCCACCAGCTGGGGAGCAGGTGTCCAAATGCCACCAGCTGGGGACCAGGTGTCCAAATGCCGCCAGCTGGGGACCAGGTGTCCAAATGCCACCAGCTGGGGACCAGGTGTCCAAATGCCGCCAGCTGGGGACCAGGTGTCCAAATGCCGCCAGCTGGGAACCAGGTGTCCAAATGCCACCAGCTAGGGACCAGGTGCCCAAATGCCGCCAGCGGGGACCAGGTGTCCAAATGCCACCAGCTGGGGACCAGGTGCCCAAATGCCGCCAGCTGGGGACCAAGTGTCCAAATGCCGCCAGCTGGGGACCAGGTGTCCAAATGCCACCAGCTAGGGACCAGGTGTCCAAATGCTGCCAGCTGGGGACCAGGTGTCCAAATGCCGCCAGCTGGGGACCAGGTGTCCAAATGCCACCAGCTGGGGACCAGGTGTCCAAATGCTGCCAGCTGGGGACCAGGTGTCCAAATGCCAGAGATTATGGGAGACATTGCCCACTCCAAACAACACACTAAGTGAACCACGGCTCCAAGGGCCAGATACCAGGCTGTGGTCCTCTGCTAGACACGCGGGTGTCAACAGGGCTCTTGTCTGGTATGGTTCTGGGTCCCCACTCCGTTAGTTAACTCTGTTCTCTTTCTTACTGGCTGCCATGCCACAAGGGTTCCTCAACAATCTCCCAGGGCTTTCCTGGAGCTAAAGACACACACACACACACACACACACACACACCCCCCACACACACACCACACACACACATACACACACACCACACACACACATACATACCACACACCACCACACACACCCACACACACCACACACACACACATACACACACAACACACACACACATACACACATCACACACACACACCACACACACATACACACCACACACACACACACACACACACACACCACACCTAGGTAAGTCAAAACGCCCCCATGTTCAGGTCTCTCTGACTTATTCTTCTGACTGTAATGACATCAGTTGTCAGGAAACCATGTTGCTATGGCCTCCATCCTTCATGACTGGAAAGCCCTGAGCTCTTCCTCCTCCCAGATCCCCACACCCCCTACCTGAGAAATGTCACATAGTCCTCAGAGAAATTACAGGCCCAGCTCCCCATAAGAACCCCTTCAGCAAGCACCTGGGATTCCTGGAATGTCTCCCCATGTTAGTGAGGCACCTCAGGACCTCAGCCCTTCAGCCAATGACCTTTGCCCACCCTGGCTATTCCTGTCCTCTCCCCAAAGTTCTATATAAGCCTCCTTCACCTGAATAAAATGGTCCTACCTCGCTGAAGCTGATCCAGGGAGGTTGTTTCCTTTTGTGCTCATGGACCACCGGATCCCCAGTTCGTCATTGCCACTCCCTTGTCCTGGGGACCCGTGGCCAAAACCCCCTGAACAAGGGAGAGCCACACTCAGTGGTCACGTGGGAGCGTGGTCATGTGTGGCCTGCCTACGTGAACGCCAGCTGATGAGGAGTGTTACCGTGTGTGTCAATTCCGCTGCATCAGGATTCCCATCGGTGGTCAGCTCGCTGCTACCTACGCCCACATTACAGGCTGATATCCCATAATCTCAGCCCAGAACAGCCAAACTTCATGCTAATCTCATGAGAAATTCAACCAAAAATATGCCTGGATTAAGAGACGCGCACGAAGAAAAACACAGCCCTGAGGAGTTGTGGTGGGAGGATTTCTTGGTATGTACACATAAATATTGTATTATTCAATCGAGCATTAACTTTGTGAGTTTATGTTTCCTTATGCCTCTGACTGACAGTTGATACTAGCGTAAGGGTCTGTAACACGACGCCAGCAGGAACTTTCTTATGGGGCTCTAAGCTGATTTTTGCAACTACAGCTCGGCAGTAAGGGGAGCTGGGGACACAGGTCCAATCCGGATTCACAGCTCTCCAATGTTGGGCCACACGATTCTCTCCACCAAGGGCAGCAGAAAACAAGCCGATGTCCCAGCAGCTCACTCAGGATAAACACAGGACTTATACATAAAAAGAGCAAACTCTGGCACAGCTTAGATTTAGCAAAGTAGGGGGAAAACATCCAGATATAGAAAGTCAAGCACAGTTCACTTTACTTGTGTGGAACATCCCGAAGTGGCCACACCACGGGCCGTCAGGGAACAAGGCAAGAAGGTTCGCAGCCTTTGGGGAAGGTACAAAAATATCCCAGAATTAAATAGCGATGGCAGTGATATGACTTTGCAAATGCACTGAAAACCAACCACTTCTGAGAAGCATCAGTCCTCAGCTCACAATAACAGGAATGAACTAAGGGTTTGTTTCGTGACTTTGCAAATCTGGGCGTCAGAGGGGAGTGGCAGTGCATTGACTGGATGCCGGGAAATGTTCGCCAGCCTTTCCTCTTTGGCTGAGTGACCGGGAAGCTGTGATCCCACACATCACATGGCGCTCCTCTTTCTCTCTGTTTTTACATTTCTCTGTTTTCTCCGGAGATCCAGGAAGCGTGTCTATGCTGCGTCTCTGTTCACTGTGAAGTTGAGCAGATGGATGCCCGGCCTGTCACAGGTCTGCAGGTCCTTAGGCTGTGAGTAATTCTCTTCTCTGAACTTTCAGTTTCCTGAGGGCCACAGCTAGACCAGCACACATTTCAAAGAGTGCCCCTGACATAGCAGGCTGCCAGCCCCCAGCAGCCAGCGTTTTCTCTCCACCTACAGTTGGACCTGAAGAGATGCAAGGCATTCTCATTTTGAAAATAGAGAATCATTTTGTATTTCTTACATCACTGCATATACCAAAATTTACCTTAAGAGAAGTGTTTCTTTAGAATTTGAACTATATCGCAACTTGAGTTGCTCTCCACACTGATGGGCTAGGATGGGATGCTGGGGACAGGGGCTCAGGTGGGATGCTGTGGATGGCTGGGGTGGGATGCTGTGGATGGCTGGGGTGGGATGCTGTGGATGGCTGGGGTGGGATGCTGTGGATGGCTGGGGTGGGATGCTGTGGATGGCTGGGGTGGGATGCTGTGGATGGCTGGGGTGGGATGCTGTGGATGGCTGGGGTGGGATGCTGTAGATGGCTGGGGTGGGATGCTGTGGATGGCTGGGGTGGGATCCTGTGGATGGCTGGGGTGGGATGCTGTGGATGGCTGGGGTGGGATGCTGTGGATGGCTGGGGTGGGATGCTGTGGATGGCTGGGGTGAGATGCTAGGGACAGGGGCCCAGGCTGGGTGCTATGTTGTCTCTAGGGAAAGGATAGGGTGTGGGACCAAAGTATACACAGGAGCACATCGGGAGCAACCCATGCCAGGGGACAACATGTTTTTCTAGGACATGACCCTTCCTGCAATATTGGAGGGAGGACCCAGTGTGGTGGTGCACGCCTGTAATCCCAGCACTTGGGGAAGCAGAGGCAGGTGATTTCTGTGAGTTCAAGGCCAGCCTGGTCTATAAAGCGAGTTCAGGAGAGCCAAGGCTACACACACAAAAAATTAAATCTGTCTCAAAAAAATTAAATAAATATTTAAAAAAGGACTGGAGGGATGAGAAAGCTTACCAGGTAAAGAACAGGTGAACAGGAAGAGAAAAAAAGAAGGCACTCATGAAGAAAAGGAGGGGCAGGGTGTTGCAGGAGAGAAGGAGAGAGACTCCCAAAGGAAAACCATACCGCCCCCCCCCCCGGTGTCTGTGACTTTGATGTCCTGGTGTGGAAAAGCACGGAACAGTCTTGGGACCGAGGTGAGGCCTTGGATCATCTGGGGGAAGAGTGAAGGGTTAGGGTTAGGGTTAGGTTAGGGTTAGGGGTTAGGGTTAGGGTTAGGGTTAGGGTCAGGGTTTGCTCCCAACAGTGGAGGAAAGTTGGGGTTAGGGTTAGGGTTAGGGTTAGGGTTAGGGTTTGCTCCCAACAGTGGAGGAAAGTTGGAAAAGGTGTAAGGAGGAGAATCTTTGTGTTCAGAATGATCACTCAGGAAGATTCATACTTCTGGCAAGCCGGAGGGCCAGATAACCCCAAGATCCCCGGTAGGCTGGGTGACATGGATGTTAATCTCCTCACGTACAGACCTGAGCTGCCAAGGAAGAAGGTGGGCCCTGGTCTAACGGAGAAAAACTCACGAGGCAGTGGAACAAGCCCGAGCCAACAGGCTGCTACAGAGGGAGGCCGGGAGAGGGGGAGGCTGCAGGTGGAGGGGCGAGGCTGCAGGTGGAGGGGCGAGGCTGCAGGTGGAGGGGCGAGGCTGCAGGTGGAGGGGTGAGGCTGCAGGTGGAGGGGGAGGCTGCAGGTGGAGGGGGAGGCTGCAGGTGGAGGGGGAGGCTGCAGGTGGAGGGGCGAGGCTGCAGGTGGAGGGGCGAGGCTGCAGGTGGAGGGGCGAGGCTGCAGGTGGAGGGGCGAGGCTGCAGGTGGAGGGGCGAGGCTGCAGATGGAGGGGCGAGGCTGCAGGTGGAGGGGCGAGGCTGCAGGTGGAGGGGTGAGGCTGCAGGTGGAGGGGGAGGCTGCAGGTGGAGGGGAGGCTGCAGGTGGAGGGGGAGGCTGCAGGTGGAGGGGCGAGGCTGCAGGTGGAGGGGCGAGGCTGCAGGTGGAGGGGCGAGGCTGCAGATGGAGGGGCGAGGCTGCAGGGGAGTGGGGCGAGGCTGCAGGTGGAGGGGTGAGGTGCAGGTGGAGGGGGAGGGAGGCTGCAGGTGGAGGGGGAGGCTGCAGGTGGAGGGGGAGGCTGCAGGTGGAGGGGCGAGGCTGCAGGTGGAGGGGCGAGGCTGCAGGTGGAGGGGTGAGGCTGCAGATGGAGGGGCGAGGCTGCAGGTGGAGGGGTGAGGCTGTAGGTAAGGGGAAGGCTCCTACCAGATAACGCTGATATAATCCTGCCCTAGTTGCACCTGAGTCTCTGGAGGTGTTGGAATATATAGGTTAAGAGGGGCTCCATTTGTGTGTTACAGGAAAGCCATCATCCAGGTGTGGCCGCTTTGGTGTCACCCACACTCCTATCAGTCACCTCTCACTCCCCAGGACACTCACTGGTTCCCCCAAGGTTAACTTTGCTTTGTGGCTGGGACATCGTAAGGAGCCGGCAGCCATTGGTTTTGCCTTCTGGTGAAGGAGCCTGTGTCACACAAACAAAGTTGTTGCTGTTCCCTTCAAAATGTGGGCTGATGTGAGTCTTAGGATTGAGAGGAAACACCTCAGACTTCAGTAGATTTCATGAAAACACAGGATGGGGCAGGACAGAGCCGGTTATATATGAACTAGCTGCCACCTGGGGTCAGGATGAGAGACGTTTGGGCCAGTGTTTGCCTCTGTGGCTGGCCTCTTTTTCATGCGTACAGGCGCTAGTCACTGCACCAAAAAACGGCTGTTTTGTCTTTTCCCGTGGGTCACGAAAGTCACAGTGATCATGTCCATTTGTCAAGACACAGGTGCTAAACATCTTATTCTCTGGAGATGTGCACGGAACAGTCACTTCCGAATCAGGAACAAGACAAGGACGCACATTTGTATTCAGCCTCCTGCTGGAGGTCCTGACCAGCCACCAGGACGACACAGATGAACGTTACGCAGGCTGAAAGGAAGAAGCAAGGACCGTCGTTGTTCACAACGGTTCTGGCCGGCAGCGCGCAGCCCCGGGAACATGGAGGTCAGGTCAGAGTATAGATAGCAGAATTCCTCCATGCAAGGTCCAACCCCTCAGACTCAGAAGGATGCCTGTAGCCCAGCAACAGCCACATAAAAATATCACCCTGAAAACAAACCACACAGACAGTAAGAAGGAAAGGCACAGAGCACCGAGAGAGAGCCCACAAAAGATGTGGAAGAGGCCCAGAGAGACGGCTAGGGAAGGAAACAGTTCTAGAGAAAAGGTAAAGAAAGGGGTGCCAATGTGAAGACCCTCCAGACTCCCCAAATGCGCCTAAAAAGCTGTGATTTTAGTACAAACCCAAGAGGCCATCTCACAGCATGAAATTTACATAAATGGATGACAAATCGGGAGCAGAAGTGAGGACTCGCTCCTGAGTAGCGTCCACCACCTGAGGACCCGAGTCTGACGCCCAGCAGCCTCGTAAGATGCCAGAAAGGGCCGTGTGTGTGTGTGTGTGTGTGTGTGTGTGTGTGTGTGTTCCGAGTCTCAGCACCGGGGAGGTGGACACAGGCCAGTCCTTGGGGCTCATGGGCCAGCCAGCACAGAGTTTGCTCAGCTTCAGGCTGGTGAGAGACTCTGCCTCAAGCACAAGGTGAAGGGAAACTGAGGAAGGATGCTGGAAGCTGCCCTCTGGCCTGCACACGCATATGGACACCGGGGCAGCTGGATGTCAAGAGAGAAGATGAGATTAGAATAGCATAGTAAGACTTTTGCCCTTCAAACTGCACCATGCTGTACCCATGCACGTACATTCAGAAGTGAGAGGTCAGGGTTCCGTTGTCTTCTTCGGTTTCTCCCGCCGTTGTTCAAAGCTTTTTAAAAGACATTTATTTATGAGTGTGAGTGTCTGTGGGCACTAGTGTAGGAGTCAGCTTTCCCTTCCCCCCACGTGGGTCCTAGGGATTACACTCAGGCCACCCAGCAGGCAGCAGGTGTTCTAGCTTCAGCCTGGTGCTGTGCTGGAACATTCAGAGCAACAGCGACTCAAGGAGGAAAAGGTTGGTCCATCTTACACTGTGAGGTCACAGCCCAGCATTGAGGATGTCAAGGCGGGACAGTAAAGCTGGAGCCCAGGAGGGATGCTACAGGCTGGCTTGCTCTCTGGCTCCAGCTTAGCCAGCCGTTTGTTTGTTTGTTTGTTTGTTTTGTGGACCTTTTATTGTTGCTTTTGTTGGTTTGTATTTTACATAGTACAGGCCTATCTGCCCTAGGAATGGTGTTGCCTAGGGTGGGCTGAACCCTCTCCCATCATTTAACACATTGACAATCAAGATAACCTTCCATGATCCTCCACAATTCCTCAATAGAGGTGCCTCCTCTGGGGGCTCTAGGCTGTGTTAAGTTGACAACAAGATTAACCAAGATGGTGCCTTACCCAGGGATGGACCATGCTGCCAGCCCCCATCTTACCTAAGGATGGACCATCCTGCCAGCCCCCACCTTACCCAAGGATGGCCTGTCTTGCCAGCCCCCACCTTACCTAGGGATGGGCCATCCTGCTAGCCCCCACCTTACCCAAGGATGGACCATCCTGCCAGGCCCCACCTTACCCAGGGATGAACCATCCTGCCAGCCCCCACCTTACCAAAGATGAACCGTCTTGCCAGCCCCCACTTACTCAAGGATGGACCATCTTGCCAGCCCCCATTTTACCCAGTGATGGACCACCCTTCCAGCCTCCACCTTACCCAAGGATGAACCATCCTGCCAGCCCACACTTTACCCAAGGATGAACCATCCTGCCAGCCCCCGCCTTACTTTTTATGACAGGATCTTCTCTTAAACCTAGAGCTCATTCTTTTGGCTAGACAGGCTAGCTCTCAAGGCCCAGGAATTCTCCTGCCTCTACATTCCTAACTCCTAGGGTTGCGGCTTATTATCGATCCTGGCTCTCACATGCATGCTAGGTAGGTATCCGACCTTGGGTGAGGCTCACACAGCCTGCACTTTACACACAGAGGCATCTCCTCAGACTGGCTCCTGGCATTTGAGCTTGTGAAGACACAGAAGCAGCTACAGCAGCAAGCTTTGAGAAGGCTGAGCGTGTGGGTTCCCAAGCACAGTGGCTCGAACAATGCTTGAGGCTGTTTCATCACGTCTGCACCTTGAGAGCTGTCAGGGACACTTTCCCCAAGGAGACAAATGGCTACTCACTTCAAATCTGCCATCAGCTAAGAAATGACTCCACCCAAGACTTGCTGAGTGAACCACTGTTTAATCAGGACTGGGAGCGAGGGGTTATTTCAGGGGTCATGGGCAGCTTCTGAGTGGCCACATCACCTTCTCCTCTTCAGCCACCAGCATCTTGTCTGTTTTCTGGGAAAGGTGGATCCTGATGAATCCTTCTTCCATGATCCGTTATTGGCACCAGTGGGTCAGAACTCACGCAGAAAACCACAGGTGCAGAGATTTCAAAAGAGCCATGGCCATGTTGTGCCTGTAAGAGAGTGGTCCCACTGTGCTGAACAAGAGGTGGGGGACTTTCCTGAGACAGAGCACACTAGAAGGTCTTAGTTCACTATGAGCCCTGCCCTCAGGAGAGATTAACCTGCTTCTCACAGGATCCCAGGCAGTTTCCTTGAAAGTAAGTGTACATGAACAAGCAAGGCTGGCTGTGTCTGGCATGCTGACTTACAGTGAGTGCTTCTCCTTGGCTGTGCACAGGCTTCTCTCTGAGCCCTGTGTGTCCTTTACTGTAAGCATGAACACAGGGAAAAGAGAAGGTTATGGCAGAGTGCCCTCCAGGCTCCCTACCCCCAACCCCCCATCATTGATTCAGAGGGGGGAAGCGGGAGGCAGGAATGGCTGGGGAAAAAGAGACCTCAGTGAGATGATTGCTCAAGCCTTTGGGGTGGGTGAGGAGTGTACATCATTGGCCAGGGCCAGGGTGCTGGGCATACCTCATCTACATGATGGAGAACCCCAGGTGCTGCTGGACATGACCTTATAAGGGGACAGGGAGTTTAACCTGGCTACCAGGCTACGTGACCTCCAGCGGGGCAGAGGTGGGAACACAGGGTTATGTGTGCTGGGTCATGTAGGTCGTGGGCAGGGGGTGGGGGCATTCCTACTTCCACCTATCTCAGGATGAGCTTTCAGGGGGTTGGACACTCCTTGACCCCAGCCTTACTTCCCCGTCCTGCCCCCTTCACACACACACTGGTCCCATGGCTCCCCAGCTCCGCAGCAGAGAACTCTGGTATGTCTCCTCATGTCCGTGTGTGTGTGTGTGTGTGTGTGTGTGTGTGTGTGTGTGTATACACATCTATGTATGAGTGTGTGTGTACATCTATGTGTGAGTGTGTGTGTACACATCTATGTATGGGTATGTATGTGTGTGTTTACACGTCTGTACATACACACAGGTGCATGGGGTTGGTGTCAGGATGCCTTACTTTTGTGAGGCAGGGTTTTTCGCTGAGCCATAGCGACCTTTTTGTTCTCACCTTCCTAGCACTGAAAGTACAGACATGTGCCACCACACCTGGGTGCTGGGGATCTGACCTCAGGCCTTAGAGCTCTTGTGATAAGCCCTTTACCAACTGTGCCATCTCCCCAGCCTCTGGCGCCTCTTATTAGGGCACTAACCCTGTTGCTCACAGCCTCAGCCCAATGACTGGACCCCATTTCAACATTTCCCTTCCGAGGCCTCATTTCTAATCACGGCCAAACAGAGACGTTGATTGTAGTGCAAAAGCTCACTAGGCTTCCGTCAGTTGAGGGGTGGATAGATGAAAAGAACTGGATTGTCCCAGCCACAAGTGATGGATGAGGCATACGTACAGCAAGGACAGACCACAGCACTGACGACAGAGAAAGCCCAGCAAAGAGTGGAAGGACATTTCCAGAGCGTGATTGAGTAATGCCGTGAATGAAGATTTGTGTCGATCTCCTGACAAAATTATTATGGTGGCAGCTGTGAAGACGGGAGAGAAGTGAAAACATCACAGAGACAAAAATGGAGGTAGAAAATCAGAGAGATGTGCAACGGGGGAAGGCATGTGGTGGGAAGAGGACAGTAGAGTTCCCCATACTCCTGGCGAGAGCTGGTGGAGCAACTACAGGAGCCAGCTCCAAAATGAAGCGGGGGAGGGGAACTCAAGGTCAAGCCTGTGTGTGGAGAGATCGAGAAGCCTGGTGCCTGAGAATTATCCTGTCAAGGACAGCGGTGTCCATAAGCTGAGTGGAGGGATTTGGAAGGGGGACCTGACATTTAAGCAGCAGGCTCCACGTGCATGAGAGTGCAAGTGCTGGTGTGGAGTGGGCTGGTGGGAGTTCCTCAGTCTGAAAACTGATACCTGGTGGCTGTGGAGCTGAAATGTGGCCATATCCCAGGGCTCAGCCCCAGATCCACCGATCCTCACATCTATATGACATTTATTCTACCTTTCTCCTCTGTTTACATTCTCATGGCCTCTCTGAGCATGCTGGGAAAATCGAGGAAAAACATTTGGAGTAAAGAGCCAACATTTTTACCCTGGCTGGTCCTTTCTAGTAGCTCCATGATTGTGACAGTTTTCTGATCTCTGAGCCCAAGACATGGCGCGTGCGTAATGAGGGAAAAACGAAAGCCCCGCCCCCGCCCCCGCAGGCTTGATGAACTCAGGCAGAGCTTTTGAAATCTGTTTATACCCTTGGCCTGTGAAAGTACTTTGTGGAATGCAAATATGCAGTCAGTTGTTATTATAATTTTTATTGTTGTATTCTGAGAATTTTGGCCTCTCTTTCCTGGCACTATGTAAAAGTCAGGACTGGCGACATGGCTCAGTGGTTTAGAGCACTGACTGCTCTTGCTGAGGACCCAGGTTTTGTTCCCAGCTCTCACGTGCTGGTTCACAGCCATCTGTAACTTGAGCTCTAGGGCATATGGTACCCTCTTTTGACCTTTCAGGCACTGGCCCTCCTCTTTGCTCATTTTCACAATGGAAACACAGCTTCCGTGGGGTGGGGGGTATCTATAAGGCTGTTTTCAGTGATACTTACCTGAAGGTGGAAGGCCCACCCCACAGGCTGAGATCCCAGACCCAATAAAAAGAGAAACTGAGCTGATCCCCAATAGAGTTGCTTCCTGGCTGTGGATGTGATGTGACCAGTGTTCCTGGCACTGAGGTGTCCCCACCATGGCAGACCGTGTCACCCTTTAACTGAGAGCACCGAGGCATCCCTGCCATGGCAGACTGTGTCACCCTTTACCTGAGAGCCAACGTGCAGCCTTCCTCCATGTGTTGCTCTTGTCAGCTACTTTGTCACAGCAACAGAAACGTGACTATTCAATGTCCTAATCCTGTTGACCTCAGGGCCACTCTAGTGACCTCATTTTTAACTCCTCTGCATCTTTAAAGATATTCCGTCTAACATCCACCCCGTTTCCAAGGTCCTGGGGTATAAAGAGAAATGGATGTGGGCATCGGCTGCATCACATTACAGATCCAATTTCAGAACCAGGGATGTGAGTCGGCTATCATCTTCTAAGGTCCTGGGCCGCCTCCGCGTGACATATAACAGAAGATAGATGTCGCCATCGTGGGTCGGCACCGCGGCTTCTTTAAGGGCCAGGGTGAAAGGAAGCACAGTCATTTCTCCTCCTCTCCAGCCTTCCAATCCCACAGCCTGCAGACACAAGAGTCTGATGGGGCTTGGAATGGTTGAAAAACGACTTTCCTCAGAGCCAGAAGGAAAGAAAATGCCAGGGGGGGATGTCGGGGGTGAAGGATTACAAATTTCAAGAAGGTCACACTTCACCTACTGTGAGTTATTGAGCGGCCTCTGCTGGGATTTCTCTCCAAGACGAAGCCAAGAACATCTTTTTTTCAGGAATGGAGACTTTATCATAAATTCTGATGTGGGGCCTCCTCATGCCAGGACCTGGTGCGCAGCTCCCATCCTGACCACCTGGCATCCCAGTGACTCATTGCAAGGATGACCTCCGGAAGGCAAGCCTTGGGAAGGAGGCAGCTGGTACAACCCTCGGCATTCCCAAGATCCTCTGGGGAAGCAGGGAGGCTCAGCAACCTGAGAACCCACAAAAATGTCCCCCTGCAGCCAGCAGGGGGGTTCCTGCAAAAAGCTGGGGGCCTCACGACTGTGGAACTCCAGCTTTCCTCGGGATGGAGTGTGGCCCTCCCAGAAGTCCTGGGCCAAGCGGTGGAGGGAAACTCATGTTTGTCTTCTTGGGTGGCAGCTCACCAGGGTCCTGTGTTTAGAAAGAAAGGTGCCAGGACCAGATGTAGTCGCATCTTGAGCAGGAGACTGTGTCACTTCTGTGCACCTCTGAGTCTTAGTGCAGACAGAACCTGTGACCTGTGAGTAGTGCAAAATGCTTCCTGGGCACAGGCAAAGGCCCTATATCATAGCCTAAAACGGCTACGACCTGAGGCCTCCTCTCAGCTGAGGGACAACACTGAGTTCTGGCTACCTGACCACAAACTTACTCCGTGGGCATCTTAGCCCAGAAGATAATAACACATCCAAAGCACTCGGGCACAGGGAGTGCTTCCTGGCTGCACTTGAACAGATCTCTTTGTGAGAACTCCAAGGCTGCATGAATGGCTCGGTGGTTAAGAACACTTACCAAGTTTGGTTCCCAGAACTGATGTCGTGGGACTCACATCCCCAGGTAGTAGTCAGACGCCCCTTTCTGGAATCCGCAGGCATCGTGTGCACAGACATCTCCACAAAGACTCAGAAGTGTGCAGAAGTGACGCAGACTCCTGCTCAAGACATCTAGTCCTGAGGCCCTTTGTCCCCAAGACACAGTGTTGCCGGCTGGAGACAAACACACGGTGGATGGTTAGCACGTTGCCATTATTACAACAAGCCAAGGCCTGGGAGCCTACGAGTGACAGGCCTTTATCTCCTCCGCTTCTGGAGGAGTGAAGTGTAAAATGAGGCTCTTGAGAAGCAAGCCCATGTCTGGGGAAGACCTGTAACCTGGCTCGTGGATGGAGCGGTCTTGCTGTGTTTTCACTGAGTGGAAGCACCAGGCAGCTTCTGTAGCTCTCCCCACTGTCATCATGGTTCAGCCTGTGAGTTTCGGAGGGAGCAAACCATGGGAGCATCTTTCCATCCATGCTTCTCCTCGTGACCTCAAAACTATGCTCCCCACTCAACCTTCAGTCTTGCAGGCACAGTACGGGACACAGGAGAGAAACAGGTCCACTGCTCTTCCTGTAGCTCCCTCGGGTGTGCGTTCCCACAAGATGAATTTCAGCATATGTGTGCACTGTGTCCTGGCCCAGCGGGATGCCAGCCTCTCCATCCCCTTACTTCCTGAGGTCAGGTGGCCTGTACTGTGTGCGTGTTTGTAGTATGCATGCACACATGTCACACTCACGTGCATATGTGAGTCTCTAAACATACATCACATACATGCTTGTACACACATGTGTATATATATATATATATAGAGAGAGAGAGAGAGTGTGTGTGTGTGTGTATGTGTGTATGTGTGTATAGCACATTGTCTCACACACACCCTCACTTATACATACAATCTTCCTCACAGCCTGTTGTTACATGGCAGTTTCTCCAAATTGAGGCAGTCTATCCTGGACGGACGTTACTTAGACTCAGGAAGTAAACAATTCACAAGTCTCAGGAAGTCCATAAAGCTGACCAGGTTCGGAAGAGCCCCTTTTCCCAGGTGATGTAAGCAGTAAGGACTGCTGAGGGGAGACTCTCCACCCTGCTGATCTGCCTGTAACTTGTGCGGCATGGTCCTGATTTCTAGCTCTCCCGAGTGTCACTCAGGCTGGAGTGGGCTTTTGGTGATGCTGCTGTCTCTGAGTGTTGTTGTAAGCACAAACAAGCCCACTGCTTCACCAAGTCGGCCATTGATGGCATCATTACTTAAGCCAATTGTCAGTTCCCTGTCTGGGCAAGCAGTGTCGCAAAACACTAGTGCATACACATCACCTCAGATGGACCCATCTCACACACAATTTTACTCTCACCCAAACTGATACGCATTTAGACTGGGGCTCATCCACGGCCACCACCAACCCACACTCATACCCCGCCTACATGCTCATACAACTCGAAATGCACGCGTACAGCCTTTCAGGCTTTCTCTCACACAGAGACGTGTGTGAGTCTCTATGGCTCTCACGCACAGTGCTGCACGCACTCCAGCACATCCACACGGATGCTCCAAGGTGCTCCCTAGCCTCTCATGCATAGCCACGATCCGCCACAGGCACTTCACATACTTGGCCACACATAATCATGCCTTCCCCCTCTCTCTCTCTCTCTCACACACACACACACACACACACACACACACACACACACACACACACACAGGCGCGCGCGCGCGCGCTTTAGGATGGAAAATGTGGTAGGTATGGGGCTAAGTTTGAGGTTCCTTCAAACAGGGGAAGACTCCCACAGACCAGAAAAGGAACACAGAGAGCCTTTGGGTAGGGCCCTGGGTGTGACACAATAGAAAAATAGGATCAGAGGCAAGTGTTCAATATTCTCCCACGTCAGGGCATGTTCTGGGAAGACAGTCGGGAGCTAGAGCAGCCGTAGGTCCCACTGTTGTCTGGGTAGCAGACCCCTCCCCTCCACCTCTTTTCCACCCCCTCTCCCAGTAACTGGTACCTGGGCATCATCTGCTCATCTCCCCACCTGTCCCTCTACTCTCCTCATACCGCTGCTGTTCCCGTTGCTGCCGCCTAGCAAGTACAGGAGTCCCTAAGGTCCAAGGCTGGCTCCCTGCTCCCTGCCCCACCAGTCCCAGACTGGCAGCATGAAAACCATTCCAACACACAGACCAAAGTCTCAAGAGCAAAGAGAAAGGAGAGGCAGAGTTTATTAAAATGATTCTGCAGTTCCAAGTTGACGCCTCCAGGACCTCTTCTGTAGCCTGTCCCCACCAATAGCAACCATCCAGAGGAAGAATATTAGTAAGGCTGATATTTCCCATCAGGCCACATAATTCACAAGGTAACACTTCCCCAGACAACTATGTTCTGATGACTGACATCCAATTGAATGTTGCTGTCCTTGGGAAAAGTACATGGTGAAGGCGTCACAACCACCAGTGGCAGGGGAGTCTGTTAATGGCTTGGTGGGCCAGGCTAGTGGGACGTTTCTACCTCTCATGCAGTCTCCAGTGTGTCAGCTCCGTGCAGAAGCACAGGCAGAGAGAACCCGGGGTTCATGAGTACTCCCCACTGTGGGAGAGAACCCGGGATTCATGAGGACTCCCCGCTGTGGGTAGCCAGCCTCCTGCCCAGCCAGCCCTGTCTAATCAAACACTCCTGTACCTCCCAAGCCTGATATTGACACCCCGCTCTTACCTGCCAGGGACTCGGCTCCTGGGACATGGCATTCTGAAAGTGTGTAGGACTTCCCAACAAAAGGTGAGATCCTGGGGGAAGGACCCAAGATAGGACTCTAGCATGCGGAGGCACAACCTGAACACAGCTGTTTCTAGACTGCTGAGTAAAAGCAAACTGAGCCATCAAGCAGCAATGTCCCTGCACATCAGAGCTTCCGTGGCTGTTTCCAGGATCCCAAGATCTGCCCGAATTGAACTGTGGCACTGGGAACAGCCAAGTCTGCAAACCCAAGGAACCAGCCTTTGGCTGCCACAGAGGTGAGCGTGATCGTCAGAGCGGCAGGACCACAGGCTGTACCCAGGGCAGCAAACCTCTGGCATGGGCTGTCCAGGCACCGCTCCTGGTTGCAACTGTGAGCCCTGCTATTTCCCCTTTATCCAGGCTGCTGGAATTCCTCTGGCGAGCAGAAAACAGACTTCAGCTGTTCCCCATCTGGAAACTATTTTTCGCAGAAAGCCTGATGCTTAGTATTGGCATCTGTGTCAGGCGGCAAACCGCATTGTGTGTGGAGAGTATTCTAGACTTGGGGGGCTCAGCCAACAGCCATACTGCCAAGGCGAACAGCCAAAGTCATGGGCACGATTGTCTGCCTCTGAGGTGGTGGCAGAGGGTAAATCTGTCTCCACTTCTCTCTGAGTTCATAGCAGTATCCTAGGATGCCCCTTCATGGCTTTCATCAGCCTCTCCCTGTGTGTCAGTGTCTCTCTTCCTCTCCATATATGTCTATCGGGGGGGGGGGGGGTAGGAGGGGAGTCCAGTGATAACAAGGTATTTTTCACCATAGATTTTAACCACAGTGGATGGAGGCCGACTAAGAGGAAACACTGAGCTAGGGCTTCTCCCTGCGCAGACATGGTAGGATCCTCTCTACAGCTGGGCTGAGAGGAGAGGGTCGGAGACATGGCAAGGCTGTGATCGGAACCTCACAGAAGAGTCAGAGCAGCTAAAGGAAGCTAGCTAAGGTCAGAGTCCTGGCCAGTGTATTAGCGGTCAGCCGGGGTCTCCTTCTCGCTACAAAACAACAGTAGTGAGCAGGTAAGAAACACTTTGTATGGCAGTCCTCGGGAGCCTTTGTGTCTCTTTGGCAGCTGACATCAGTGAGTGGCAGCATCGGGCATGTGGGAGCAGCTGGCGCTCTCTGATGTCACAGCTTTCCTGCAGGCCCGGGTACGGGAAATCTCAGCTCCATAAGTGTCAGGGATCTTATGTAGGCTGGTGATGCTGGGAATCCCTGGCAGAAGGCAGTGCCATAGCCCTGAGCCTGGGGTAATAGGGCCCACAGGTCCTTAAACCTCGACAGCTCTCCGAACCTGCCTGATATATTTTTTATCACAAGGCCAAGTGATCGAGGATGGGAGGCCATGTTTCAGCTCACTGAGTGAGCCTGGACAGCCTGCCAATATGGCCAGGGAAGGGGTGTTTGGACCAGTCGTAGCACACCTCACATGGAAATGAAGGTTCATGTTTGCACCAATCACAGCAGTCCCTTGGCTCCGTGTTCCTCCTCCAGTTCACGTACAGAAAGATTGCCAATCGCCTTGAACTCACTAAGGCATGCCATAGCAAAACATCGGATCAAACCATTTTAAAGGAGCCTGGCTGAGGCTGGGCCTCAGGAGCCAAAGCAGTCAGTTGTAATTGCACGGTCTTCTCCGGGCATTTATGTGTCCAGAATGGCCAGAGCTGGCACTAAGGTACTGCTGTTGGCTACGTGACTGACAGCCCTTTCGTCAAGGCAGCCAGGGCAACAAGGAGAATCTCCCAGTTGCCCCCTGCCAGTGTCTTTGTACATCTCAGAGGAGGATCATCAGGAAGGGCTGCTTCATGTCAAGCCCTTCAGAACTCAACACTGAGAAGGACTTACCACCCTGTGCCTCACACCCGCCCAGTACCCTTCCCCGCTTCTAAAAAACACACATCATGAGGTAGGATCCCTCTGGGCTCCCATCCTAACCTCACATTCCAAGTAAGGCACCGTGCACAGGGCCTGGGGGCCACTTAGCATGTCAACATCTTTGGAGGGCACAGCTCTCCTCCTGACAGTGGGCGTCTTTACAAATCAGGCTCCCGAGGAGCAGACACGGGGCTGGCCTCAGGGAGGACTGCCCTCCAGTGATGGAAGAAGGCAGGCAGCCGGCCATGGGTAAAGGCAAGAGACGAAGCAGAGCAGACCCACACGCACCTCCAAGGCTGTCTGCCCTTCCTGGCTGCACAGGCAGCCCTTCCTACCTTCTGTGTCAGTCCATTCTATGGGCACAACTCGCCTGTTCCCATTAGAGGGCTCTTTGCAGCTCAGAGAACCCTCTTGGAGGTGCGGCTGAGGCTGCCATAGCTAAAAGCACAACTGTGGACTGGCCCTCGGGTGAGGCAGGACTCTGACAAAGGGAGGGCCTGGCTGGCCTCCCTGCTGCCCGGCAGCTGCCTGCACCACCACCCCTGCCCAGTGTCCACAACGGATGCCCTTTAACAGAGCCAAGCAACAGTGAGAAAGCCCCAGTTCTGTCTTCTTGATTGTCCAGCTGCAATGCTGCCCTTAAGAGGTTTCTGTTGCCAAGCTTGTTTCTTTGGTGGACAATTTCCTCATAATCTAACTCCAGGAGCGACTCCAAATTGCTTTAAATTGAAGGAAAGAAAATATCTCTTAGTTTCTGCCTCCCAGTCAGAGGAGGAAGAAGTTTGATTCTAAAGAACTTTCCTGTAAAAGCCCTTGGGGGACAGCGCTGAAAAGGCCACAACAGCAACCTTTTGTTAACACTTAAAAAGACAATGGAATAGTCTGTGACTGTGGCTGTGGAGGAAGATAGATATTAGTCTATGAATTCCTTTTCAAAAGCGGCATTCCCATCAGGCTTGCGCACCTATACAATCCCCACTTGGCGTGGTGGAGGCCAGAGGATCAAAAGTACCAGGCCAACCTGGGCTACAAGAGCAAGTTTGAGGCCAGCCTGGGCTAACAGGGGATCCTGTCTCAAAGCATAACAACAATAAAACACAAGGTTTTTTCCTCCTTTGAACTATGAGACAATGATGATCCTACTCTGTGGAAATCTTGGGAGGATAAAATTTGGGGCTATCTTAAAAACACGCTTCACATGTTTGCCGTGTCTGGTTTCCATGGGAACCTGAGGAGAAGCTCCATGGTGCCTCGGGAGTGTGTATTTTTATATTAACCGTGCATATCACAAACAAAGAAAAGCAGGGAGTGGGGAAGGGGGACGGGTAGCTCAGCAGCCCTTGCCCGCGGCTTTAGATCGGCACACGTGTTCTGATCGGAGGAAAAGGCACCGAGCCATGCTTACAGAGACACGGCTTGCTGTGCTAGCTCATTTAGAGAGTCAGGCTGCGGGCGAAGGCCATGCGTGTCTTTTGGGACTCTCAGTTTGTACAGTCAGCGAGACCCCAGCCCACCACTGCGATTTCCTACTGGGGTCTGACAAAGTCCTTTGAGCAGACACGGTCACTGACAAGCTTTCTGTATGCCACTGCCACCCCAGGTCCTTCCTGCCTTAGTGCCCCAGGTCTAGGCTCCTGCCCATTCCTGTGAGAAGAGCCTCTGTGTCCTCCGAAATCCAAGGGTTGACTTCCCCATAGGCTGTAAGCCAACCAAACCCTCCCAGCTGGAGGCAAGGGACCAGTCACCCAGTAGGATGCCTTAGTCCCTGCCCCTTGTGGGGCCTCACCTGGTCCAGCGACTCCCTTGTAAGTTTAAATATAGGCCAGCTTCCGGTGAGAAAGCTGCTTGTGAGAGCAGAGGTGGGTGTAAAGGATGCAGATTCATTTACATTATTAAACCTTCTAAGCCTTCCCACTGTTGGGGGAAGGAAAACATATCACCACCATTACAACAAAAACAGCAACACTAGGGAGTAAATATGAGTGGGATTTTTTCAGGTCACATTTCCCCCCAAAATAGACCTATTTTAAAAATAATATGTGAACCAAACAGCAACAGGAAGCTGATGAGGGCTAAATGTGAACACCTGCTTTTTTCCCCCCACACAAGAAACTAAAATAAACTCAGTGTAATGAAAATCAAGTGTGTGTGTGTGTGTGTGTGTGTGTGTGTGCGCGCACACACACACACACACACACACACAAAATGATTGCCTCATTAATTGAATCCCTACCTGATTAGCTGTGTCTGAGAAATGTCTCTGGTGCCTTTACTACTGACTGATTGACAGGGGAGACAGCCTGCAGACCTGCCAGCCTCAAAGCCGCAGAAGTGTGAGAAGATGCCTGAGAATAAATGTCCTTCACTCGCCTCTCAGCTCCTCAGGAACCAGGTGGGTTCAGCCCCCAGCTCCCACCCTCCTCACTCTGACCTGGAGGGGGAAAGGACTGGGTGTGGGACCAGTATTTGGACTCTGAGTGACTCCCTCACACTGCCCGGTTGCTGGGATGGCAGAAGCCACATGCGGGCAGCCCTGCTGTCTGGCCTCACCTTGCCCCGAGGATGTGCTCTGTGAAGTGCACTGGCTCCCACGGGGACTGTGAGCGCAGCACTACCTAGGACCATCTGTGTTCCCTGCTTCATCCATTTCTGGGTCTTATTCAGTGGCTGGTACAAAGCAAACACCTAATAACCATATGCTAAGTAAATGTTGAGAGAAAGGCAAGGCGTTGGCTAAACACTAAAGTGGTTCCCATTGCTGCAGTGCAGTGGTGGAAAAGCCAATGCGTGGTTTTCTCACAGCTGTGGTAGTCACAAGTCCAAAGCAGAGCCGGTACTTGCTGTGGGCTCCAGGGAAACCTGCAGCTCCTTGCCTCTCAGAGGCTTCTCACAGTGTTGGTAGCACCCCCCATCTTCAAGAGCGCTCACCACCAGCAAGGGGTCGTTGACTGTGTTTCCTCCTCTGGAGCCTCTCTTCCACCTAAGCTTACTCTGGATCCACCTGAGAATGCAGGGTCATCTTTCCCTGTCAAGGTTGCTGGCCCCCAGCCTTGACTCTCCCTGCAAGTGTGACTCATTCTTTCTACGTACTGTAGGGCACCCACACTTTCTAACTACACGGATCTGGACTTCTTTGGGAGCCATCATTCTGCAAAACAAGCAAAAATGAAGCAAAATGGTATGTTTTTTCCTTTCTTTTTGAAGAAGAAGGAGAGGACTACGTGGAGGGAAAGTCATAATTAATTTTGTGTTGTCCATGTGCAGAGAGGGGAGGGGAGGGGAAGGAGGGGAAGGGAGGGGAGCGGAGGAGGAGGAAGGGGAGGGGGAGGAGAGGGGAAGAGAGAAGGGAGGGGAGGGGAGGGCAGGGGAAGGGAGGGGAGGGGGAGGAGAGGGGAGGGGAAGGGAGGGGAGGGGAGGGGAGGAGGGGGAGGAGAGAGGAAGGGAGGGGAGGGGAGAGAAGAGGAAAGGGGAGGGGAAGGAAGAGGAGGGAAGGGGAGGGAAGAGGAGAGGAGGGCGAGCATCATGGCTGACTGAATCTTGTGGAGCAGATCCGTAGTCTGTGCTTTTCTACCACAAGGACCATTGTCTTCCTAACAGTGTCCCTCCAGAACAGAAGGAATAGGAAAATAGAGCGCTTCTCGGTGCTTGTGCTGAAAACAACGACCAACACAGAGATGCCACTGGAGAGTGCTGGGGAACATCTTCTGCTCTGCTCGCAGGGTCTCCCACAAACCCCTGCAGAGGTTAATTACAGTCTTGCCTAGAGGAGAGGAAAATGGCAAATGCATGTTCGAAGGCATTGAGCAAGGTAGTCAGGATCCATCAAGGAAAATGACAGCCAATGCTGGTGAGGATGTGGGCGGGCGAGTGGTGCCCTCTACCCTGTCACCAGGGACTCGAATTCCTGAAGCCACTATCAAAGTAGGCAGGGAAGCTGCTCCTAAAACAAAAACTGGGAGAAGCATTCCCCAACCAAAGAACCGAGTCGGCCTCAGGTAGAGGGACATGAATATTCATATTCCGGGTGCTGTCGTTGGGTAAGTGGAGGAAGGCAACTAGGCTGGTCTCAGATGTCCCCTTCTGTCACAAATGTGAACCACCACAGCTAGCCTTGCAGTCGGATGAACACACCAATAAGGTGGACAAGAAGGAAGAAAAGTGTGAGTAGGCTGGGGCTGTGGTTCAGTGGGTGGAGCTCATGAGGCCCCGGCTGCACCACCCCCCACACACCCCCCCCCCCCAGCGGGCATGCCTGTCATCCCAGCACTCAGCAGATGGACACACAGAGATCAGAAGTTCCACGTCATCCCTGGCAATAGAGTGAGTTTAAGGCTACTGAGGTCTACATAAAACTTGATCTCAACATAAGTAACTAGATAACAAACAAATTTTTAAAACAATTAATTTTGGCAAAAGTATAAGAAGTTGTAAAGGTGAAGAGAAAGGGTGCAAAGGGAGAGCCCCACCTCCATACCCCTCCCCCACATCCCCACCTCCTTCCACCCTCTACATTCCCCATACCTCCCCACACCCCCCACACCCCATCAGGGAGAGCCCCCCACATCCCCTCCCACCCCCTCCCACAGAGAGAGCCTCTCACACCCACTCTCACACACCCCCCACACCCCACACACATCCCCACACCCCTCCCACACACCCCCTCACACCCTCCCCCACCCCCTCCCACACACCCACATCCTTCCCACACTGCCTCCCACACACCTCCACACACTCCTCCCACACTCCCCCCACACACACACCACACACCCACACACCTCCCCATGCCCCCTCAGGGAGAGCCCCCTACACCCCCCGCACCCCCTATACCCCCCCACACACCGCCACACCCCTCAGGGAGAGCCCCCGCTTGCCAGCCCTTCCCTTGTCCTTTACATTTCCTGAGAATCACCACATAAAATTGTCTTCTTGGCTGACTTCTTCAAAGTCACCAACCTCTCAAAAGAATGTAAATTAAACAAGGACAATTAACTTTGCTAGAATTTTCTCTATGAAATTCTTACGTCCAACAGAGTTCAAAACACCTTACATAGGCTCAAAACTCATCACCAAATGGATGAAGGTGTGAATTCTGGATTTCGTTTCAATCAGACCCTGTTGTCTCCTAGTCCGTGGTGTGGACACTCCCTGGTGGCTGCACACTGAGTGGATACGTATCTTGTCACTGTGAGGCTCCCTGCTTCTTCCTAACTCATGAGAGGCATGTGCTAACGAAAACATCTTTTATTGCCTCTTGCTCTAAAAGCACCACGGGGAGCATTTTCCAGGGGGCTTAAAACACAAACATTTTTAGAGATTCCGTGCTGTTGAAATCTTGACTGTTTGGATTCGAGTAGATGGGGCAAGCTGATGTATAAACGACACGCTTCGGTAATTGCTCGCAGCTCCCAGGCTGTGAGGAATTGGGCTCACTTTTCCTGGTATGCTGCGGCACCCTCAACAGCATAATCTCCTCCCGATGACGTGTTGGCCATATGCCAGGAATGTCAGAGTAGCTGCAGACTCAGCCGTACTCCACAACCATATGGGGGCGCTGGATAGGTGGGGCAGTGGCCACTGGCACCAGCTGAGGTGCACTCCACTGTGAACCCACCCGCCGGGAATTTAATAAGCTTGGTTTCAGATGTTCACACGTATGCCTGCACATGTGCATGTGCTCACACACATTTCCTCCATCCACACTGGGACACACATGTGTACAGCCATCCAAGCTAGCTGGGTCATAAGAAGCCAGAATCAGCACCGCCGTCTCCAAGTTTTACCTCAGCAGTAAGCTGCTGCTTAGACTTGAAGACAGGAAGTCACACACCATTGTCCTCAAGTCAGTGGAGCCCGTGTCTGTCTGATTCCTCATAATGTCCCAGGAAGAAAGATGGCACCACCAACCTGTCCAGAATCAACCGCATCGCCTCCTTCTGAAAGATTTGCTCTTGCTCAGCTGAGCTGGGCTGTGGCCTCTGTTTTCCTCAGGCTACAGCACACATGCCAGTGCCAGTACTCTGGACCCAGACAGTGAGCACAGCCCTGTGAGAGGCCAGCCCTGTGAGAGCCCAGCCCTGTGAGGGCCCAGCCCTGTGTGGGCCCAGCCCTGTGTGGGCCCAGCCCTGTGAGGGCCCAGCCCTGTGAGGGCCCAGCCCTGTGAGGGCCCAGCCCTGTGTGGGCCCAGCCCTGTGTGAGCCCCAGAAGTCTCCCCTTTTCCACCTTCGGAAGGAAAACACTCACAGTCCACAGGAGTGCCTGGGATGGAGAAACAACTTCTGCTTCATCACCCACCTGCACAGGAGCGCCTTCTGTGAGGCGGGGCTGAACAGATGTGGGGCTGAACTTCCAGGCAACTTTGCAACTCAGTTCAGATGACTCTAATACAAAAAAGCCTGTCAACTCATTGTCTGCACTCTAGTCACTCGTCGGTGCTCCCTGAGAAAAGAAGGACGTAACCTCTCCATGGGCAAAAGGAATGTTGTGGGGAGGACAGAGGGACGGAGCTATAGTCACTGTAGGATGAGAGTCTGCCTGGAGATGAGAAGGATTTGAGAACATCCCCCAATACACACACACACACACACACACACACACACACACACACATACACACGCAAACACACACATACACACATACACACACACACACACACCCCACATACACATGCAAACACACACACACACACCCCACATACACACATACACACGCAAACACACACATACACACATACACACACACACACCCCACATACACATGCAAACACACACACACCCCACATACACACACCCCACATATACACACACACACACACCACAGGCTCTTGGATAGAATTGGGAGCAAAAGAAAGTGCTTGAGCAAGAAAAGGCAGAGAAACTTCCAGGTCATGAGCCTGGAGAAGGTGCTTTGCCTGCTCGGATTCCCACAGAGAAAGTTCCTATCAGATGTAGCTCAGCACAAAGAGAAGCAACCAAGAGGGAAGAAGCTGCTTGCTTGGGCCAACACTGAGCAAAAACTAAAGTAATAAACACATTTTAGTAGATCTAGTTAGCTATGTAGACATTTTTTTAAAAGAATGTTGAATTTATGTTGGGCGTGGTGGCGCACGCCTTTAATCCCAGGACTTAGGAGGCAGAGGCAGGAAGATAGCTGTGAGTTCGAGGCCAGCCTGGGCTACAAAGTGAGTCCAGCATAGCCAAACAAACAAACAAACAAACAAAACAAACAAACAGAATGTTGAATTTAAAAGCCAGACAGGAGTGTGAGGCTCCATAGAGAGAAGAAACAATACAGCACTAAGGGTGCTCAGAACAGTGCCCCACAGACAGGCCCACAGGACGTGGCGTGAGCAAGTCTTCCTTCCGTTTAGGTTGCTCTTCTCAGGCTGCTGTCAACTTGGCAGATTTAACCAGGGCAGCAGGCCATGTCTGTGCGGGGAGGTCTCGATTGGGTCTATTGAGGAGGGACCATCTACCCTAAACGTGAGGGTACCAGTTCACGTCCTGGGGTCCTGGACTGAATTAAAACAGAGACAGCAAGCAGAGCACCAGCGCCCATCTCTGTGACTGAGGATACAATGTGGCCCGCTGCCTCAGGCTCCTGCTGCCCTGGAGACTGTGAGCTGAAATGTCCCTCTCATTTCTGGGTTGCTTTTGTCCTGTATTTTTGTTACAATAACCACAAACAACTAAAGTAACCAACAAAGCAAGGCTGTTTCTTTGAGGGGAAAAAAGTTAACCAAACAGAAAAGTGAAGATGAGAAGAGGGCAAAGGTCATTAAAGGAATTCATAGCCACAGGCACAACCAGGATGGTTTAAAAAATGTTTTGTAACACAAACAGTTTCTTTTCCAATAAATTTGAAAACCTGGAAGAAATAACGTTTTGGGGAAAACAAAATTCACAAAACACTCAGCCACCGGGTTTGTATGTACCATTTTAAAGGAGAATTTTACAAAAGCTTCAAGCAACAGAAAATTACTTTCTTATACAAATTGTTCCAGAGAATAGATGAAGCAAATAAAATACCTAACTCATTTTTGATGCCCACATCATTTGATATCAAAACTGGACAAGAACATTATGAGAAAAGAAAATTGCAGGCCGACCCCACACAAATGTAAAACTGATGGGCAAAATATTTGAAAATCACACCTCACATTGTTATAGCAATAAGGGCACCAGAGTCAAATGGGTTTATTTATCCTGGGACTGGAGCTGAAGAAGCTCAGTCATCGTGGTGAGGCAGATCCGCCTCCACATGGGGCAGGGGAGTCAGGATCACCCCTGAAAAAAAATGAGCATCAGCTATGGACAATACAAGCTGAATGCAGCAATGCCAGAAGCAGAAGCCTCCAGGCCAAGCCTAGAACAGAAAACAGTTCTTTATCCGATAAAGGGTAACACAAAGGGAGAAAAGAAAGGGAAAGGGTAAGGGGGTCAGGGGGAGGAGGAGAAGGGGGAGGGGGAGAAGGGGGAGGGGGAGGAGAGAGAGGAAGGAAGAAGGAGACAAGGAGGGGCCATCAAGAAGCAGGGCCGGGTGGGGTGGGGTGGATGGGGCGGGAGAAGCTAATTCCTGGTTCTGGGTTCTTCCCTGGAAGTCCCCCACCCCTGGCCCCACCTCACCCCTGGCCCCACCCCTCCCCTGGCCGTGGCCTGGACCTATAAGGATGAAGAGGATGAAAGGGGCACATGGTCGCCAGTATGTGGACTGTCTACAGGGAATCTCCATGAGGTTTCAGCAGCTGCATATTAAAGCTGAACGGTGATGGAGTACTGCTGTTTCCTGGATTAAACATTAACCCTGAGAGTAGGAGGAGACCTAAATTCAGCCCCCCAAACCCATGTCGAAAGCTGGCGTGGTGACACGTGCTTGCAATCCCAGCTCAGGAAGCAGAGGCCGGTGTGTCTCAGGCTTGCCCACCAACCCGTTTTGGAGAGTTCTAAGTCAGTGAGAGACTCATAAAGCAAGGTGGATATAACTACAGCTACGTCTCCCCTGGCCGCCACCCAGCCACACACTCAAAGTACAGGAAATCAGAAGCAGTTCGTGCCTATGTCAGAAGCCTATCTACAGACATTATACAAAAAAAAAAAAAAGAATTGCCCGAATCATGAAAATTTACAGACATTCGGGGATAAATCTGAGGGGTGATGAGCTAGAAAAGCTAGTTACAAAACCCTACCGCAGGCCCCAAGCCGGACCAGCAACACAGTGATAGGGTGCTCAGAGAGGGGGACCAGCCCGTCAGAGCGGTCAGGCTGTCCTCAGGTTTATTCTGATTTCAGTCAAGTTCGCAATCAGAAGGGCTGCCTGGCTTGATTCACTGGCTCTTACTAAATACATACAGGAGAATAAAGGACAGGAAACAGCTGAGAAGAAAACAATGTATCCATTAGGCTGGGAGTGGCTGGCAGGGAGGGGAGGTTGAGGGAGGAGCTTGTCAGTGAAAGGGGAGGAGCTTAGTCAACGAAGAGGAGGAGCTTGTCAGTGAAAGGGGAGGAGCTTAGCCAACGAAGGGGAGGAGCTTAGTCAAAGAAGTGCTCCCCATGCAACAAGCAAAAGGACTTGAGTGTGACACACAAGACCCACTAAAACAGCAGGTGTGATGGTGCATGCTTGTAACCCCAGCACTGGGGAGGCAGACACAGGAGGATTCCTGGGGCTCCCTGGCCAGCTAGCTACTCCAGCTTACTTGGGGCGCTTCAAGGCGGGTGAGAGATCTTGCATCAAACAAGAAAGTAAATAGCATCTGAGGTCCTCTGACCTCCACACCTGAGTGTGTGCACACACGTGTACCTAAACACACACACACACACACAAACACACACACACACCTGACAATGAAGCATTTCATTATTTGTGTTGGGCAAAATGAAAACCTCAGAAGCACACATAGCTGGTGGCTGACTCCAACGGGAAGTACAGAATGTGTAGAAAACACTGTTGGGTGCAATATATGGTCACCCTGTCTTTGAACACCTAGGCTGTGTGTAAGTTCCTGGTTGTACATAATTCCCAATGCTTTTTGTTTTATCTAATTTATTGTTTATTTTTATTCTATCAAGAATAAAGCCCGGCAGCTTGGAAGACACATGACCGCCCTCTGTTCTCTTCCCCATCATGCTGCTGATGGCCTCAGTGGACGGAGGAGCTTTGTGCTGGACTTTATGATTAGGGTTGTACTCTAGGGATGGCAGGGCCGTGGCCCGGGGAAAAGCTATCTAGACTGTCACATGAGAGACTCCACATTCCAGGCTTTTCTCCTGGGGACCCGGGCTTCCCACTAAAGCTCTTCATCCTAACTGATCCAGGGCTGTTGGGCATCAGTGAGACCAGCTACCAGCTGTGCAGGCATCTGACATGGCCAGATAATGACATGGGCACAGGCGACAGGGACCTGGGGCAGGCGCTAAGCTGTGTCAGAGGTCTGCCCAGTACGGTTGATGCTCCCAATTCTTCTTTGCTGTAGGCATTCATTTCAATGTTTAACTCTCCTTCCAGAAAGCTAAAATGGGTAATGCTTTAGATACCATTTCTATTCATGTGATAAAAACACCAGGACCAAAAATCAACTTGGCAACTCAAGGGTTTATTCCATACCTGTCACATCATGGTCAGAACAAGCAGGCACTGATGCAGAGGCCATGGAGGGGTGCTGCTTACTGACTTGCTCCTCATGGCTTGCTCAGCCTGCTTTCTTGTGGAAACCAGGACCATTAGCCCGGAGGATGGCACCACCCACGGTGGGCCCTCCATGGGGTGCTCAGTGGAAGCTATATAGTAAATGTTGACAGCAGCCATGCAGTTGACTTACAACTTTGACTGAGGATGACTTGGGAAGCCAGACTTCTCCTGACCACAGCCACGGACATGTGAGATGTCCCCATGGCTGCAGAGTGGCCATGAGCCACGGGCTCAGATTGCTCCACCTCTGATGGTGTATTCCTGGTGGCTGCTGTGTCTGTGAGTGACCAATGACACCACAGCTCTTAGGTCCACCTCTGATGGTGTATTTCTGGTGGCCACTGTGCCTGTGAGTGACCAATGACACCGTAGCTCTTAGGTCCACCTCTGATGGTGTATTCCTGGTGGCCGCTGTGTCTGTGAGTGACCAATGATACCGCAGGTCTTAGGTTCATCTCTGATAGTATATTCCTGGTGGCCACTGTGCCTGTGTGTGACCAATGACATCGCAGCTCTTAGAGCCAAGATTAATCCTATCTCTAGATCACAAGAAATTCACCTTTTCTCTACTGTTTTGTTCTATCTGAGTCCCCAGATAACCGGGTGGGATTGGATGGTGCCCACCCACACCCTTCTCTTCCAACTCACACCAGGACACACTCAGAAGTAAGATTTCACTGGTTTCCAAGGTATTTGTCCACCGAGCAATGCCCACAGTCAGCTTTATGCTGTTTGATATTGCCCATGTGTCCTCCCAGGCTTCCCAAGCTCTAGCCCTTGCTAGAACTGTCCACCACATGCTCAGGGTCCTTCCAGCCCCACCGGCCTACAGGGCTGCTGCCCTGTGAACACCTCCCCTGTGCTCCAGCATCTCCCTACACCACACACTCACGGCACTGTCATGAGCGCCAAGCTCAGAAGATGTGGTTCCGGGGAGAGTGCTGGGGTTATGCTGCCATGTAACGCCTTGTCTGTGCTGAGCGGGTAGTAGCGCCATGCAGGGCAGACTGGGGGTGGGCAGAGAAGGTACCTGGCACGGGGAGTAGAGAAGTCTCTGTAGGCACTGGGTGGAATTCAAAGATCTTTCTGTTATCATTAAGAATGAGGCCGGGTGGTGGTGGCACATGCCTTTATCCCAGCACTTGGGAGGCAGAGGCAGGCGGATCTCTGTGGGTTTGAGGCCAGCCTGGTCTACAGAACAAGTCCAGGACAATCAGGGCTGTTACACAGAGAAACACTGTCTCAAAAACAAAACAAAACAAAAAACAAAGAATGAGATACCACACAACAAACATGATACAGAGAGGGTTTTTTTTGGGGGGGGCAGGCAGGGGTAGAAGAGAGGAGAGGAGTTAGGGCCTGAGTGGGCCATGAGAGTAGAGAGAGGCAGAGACAGAGAGAGACAATGGGAGAGAGAGAAGAGGGGGGAGGGGAGGGCCCCTTAGGGAGACAGACAGAATGGAAAGCCGAGGAAAAGAGAGACAAGGTATGGCAGGTTGGTCCTTTTATAGTCTGGCACACACCCAGTGGCCACAAGCAATGACATCAGAGGTTGCTAGACAACCTAAAGGCAGGCTAGTGGATGGCTTGTAAGCTAACTCTCTCCCTCCTTGCCTTGCCAGGGCCACTAGCTCCCATGTCAAGTGATGATGGAGAGCAAGACCAACCGTGGGGAAGCAGTTACTGCAGCATCTTAGAAAGCTGGGATCTTTAACTGGAGGTGGCACAGTGCAGTGCTACTGGAGGGCTAAGGGGGGCAGGGTAGCTCTGGAGCTGTCTGTCTACAGAACAGAGGCACCTGCTCTGAACTGCAGACACTGGCACTGGCTCCCCAAGCCAGAGTCAGAATCACTGAGCCTGAGATACAGGCACAGATCTGTCATTCCCAGAGACTCCCAACAAGGACTACAGCTAATGGTCACAGGGGCCCAGAGATCAGAGACTCATCGAAACACATTTCAGAAGTGTCGTCCTCCTCCTTCTCAAGCCAAAGCAACACACTTGGAAGAGCCCGTGTCCTGTGCCACGCTCTAGGAGGTCTCCATCCAGCCCAGGGCTGCTCCTGCAGGAGCCTCAGGTCAGCGTCCAGTCTTTGTCGCCAGCTCGTCCTGCCAACCTTCTCCTTGGTCCGAAGCTCTGCCCTGTTAACAAGGGTATTTGTTAAAAGGCAAAGGCTCTCGTCAGATCATCTCATGTGGCGGCATCTGAGGTCTTTATGGCTCTTCGGGGATACAATTTGTGTGTCATTTCACTTTTTTATTGCTTTTTATTGGCTGGGGGACTGCTGGAAACAAAATGAGGGTGGTTTATCATGTGGAGAGGGAGCCTGCCACAGAACATGCTGGAAAACTGTCACCAGAGGAGAGGGTGGCTTGAGGCAAACAGTTGGGCCACTGTGAAAGAGCCGAAGGGTGGCTGTGTGGAAGACAATATAGCATGGCCTCGGCTTACTGCCTGTCCCATGGCTGTCCAGACACACAGTTAAGGAGGAAGCAGAAACACTTGCAAAGACTGCAGGCGGACTGTCCTGTGCTAACTGGAGACGTCCAGTCAACTGTAGCTGGCACACAGCTGCCTGTGGGACGCACGTCATAGTAAAGGTGCAGCCGAGAGCAGCTCTGTGTCAGGCTTGACCCATAGAGTAGATGAGGTGCAGGTGTCTGGTCAGCACAATGTGAGGATGCACTTGGTCCTGAGATGGGGAACCCCAAAGGACTCCCAAGAAGGCTTTCAGGACACAGATCTCCTCACGTACAGCATGGGCAAGCAGAGGGTGCTGTGATGGGAGGATGAGGGACAGTGGTAAGACGTTATAGTAACTGTGATGCACGTGCAACCTGGATCCAGCGGACTCCGTGCAGTAGCATGAAACACTGACATTGTCCTGTGGTATGACCGCACTCCTGACCCCTCAGCAAATGTGCAGCCGAGTGGCCCTATGCTGGCCTGTGAATGCCGCTCCCTGGTGTCAGGGGCCCTATGCTAGCCTGTGAATGCCGCTCCCTGGTGTCAGGGGCCCTATGCTGGCCTGTGAATGCCGCTTCCTGATGTCAGGGGCCCTATGCTGGCCTGTGAATGCCGCTTCCTGATGTCAGGGGCCCTATGCTGGCCTGTGAATGCTGCTCCCTGGTGTCAGGGGCCCTATGCTGGCCTGTGAATGCCGCTCCCTGGTGTCAGGGGCCCTATGCTGGCCTGTGAATGCCGCTCCCTGGTGTCAGGGGCCCTATGCTGGCCTGTGAATGCTGCTCCCTGGTGTCAGGGGCCCTATGCTGGCCTGTGAATGCTGCTCCCTGGTGTCAGGGGCCCTATGCTAGCCTGTGAATGCCGCTCCCTGGTGTCAGGGGCCCTATGCTAGCCTGTGAATGCCACTCCCTGGTGTCAGGGGCCCTATGCTAGCCTGTGAATGCCACTCCCTGATGTCAGGGGCCCTATGCTGGCCTGTGAATGCTGCTCCCTGGTGTCAGGGGCCCTATGCTGGCCTGTGAATCCCGCTCCCTGGTGTCAGCTTCCTCAAAACTTCTTCATCTTGCAAAACTGAAACAGAGGAATGAGATGTTCCATAGATAAAAACATGAGAAGCTGAGAGAAGCTGAATTCTATCGCTCATTCAAAAAGCCAGCAGGGGTGGCAGGGGCTGTGATCCTAATGCCACCGGGGAGGAGGAGACAGGGAGGGCCCTGGGGCTTGCTTACCAGCTGGCTAACCCCATGAGCTCCTGTCTCGCTCCTGGCAATGCCCAGCCTTCCTCAGAGAAGATGATGAGCATCAAAGAACCTCCTCATGGAGATGGCACCAAATGTGGCAAACAAGGGACTGGGCAAAGAAGTCTGTCTAAAAATGGGGAAGCTAGGACGCAGGCAGAGTTGACAGCTAAACTCTGCCAAGACCAGGTAAGCAAGTCCTCAATAGTTCCTGCCTCACAAATATGTCTGTCAGATATACTGGGCCAGAAGACTGAAGATGATGCCCCAGTGACGTAGAGAATTTTGGGTGACTGTTCAGGTAATCAATGGTCTCTGTCATTTTTCTAACGTTGGAAGCCGCTAATCTGCATTCCGTGTATACTCAGATAATTTAATTTTATTCCTTCTCAAGTCTCTGATGGGGTTGAAAACAATTTAGTTTAGTTCTACAATTAAGCTTAGTTAGTTGTTTAGGGGTTAAGATGTTTTTAGGTCTAGATAGATGTTTTAAGTTGATAATGATGAGATATGATAGATATTGACTTACATTCAGAATTTTAGATGCACCAACCTAGGAAAGATGTTTTCTTTAAGGCTGCCAAATACAAATAGCAAGAACACTATGAATTTAACATTTATATAATTCTTGATTGTTTTGTGGTTCTTCTTGCTGCATGTAGTTTATCTTATATATGTGTAATAAAATAAATGCGTATATAAAATTTTTTAAATAAAAAAAGAAGGTGGATAGTGTGGTGCACCTGAGGGTGACATGGTAGGGTTTGTGGCTTCTACATGCACGTGTGTCCATGTGCACGTCCATGTACATGTTCAACACACACACGTACACACATACACACACACACCATACAACCACACACACATACCCCATACATGTACATTAAAAAAAAAATCTCCCCATTGAAGGACACTTCATTCTCATCAAAGGAAAAACCCACCAAGAGGACATCACAATCCTGAATATCTATGCCCCAAATACAAGGACACCCACATTCATTAAAGAAACACTTTTAAAGCTTAAGTCACACATCGATCCCAACACATTAATAGGGAAAGCCTTCAACACCCTACTCTCACCAATAGAGAAATAATGAAACTAACTGATGTCATGAATCTAATGGACCTAACAGACATCCACAGAACTTCTCACCCAAACACAAAAGAATATACCTTCTTCTCAGCACCTCACGGAACCTTCTCCAAAACTGACCATATAGTAGGTCACAAAGCAAGCCTCAACAGATACAAGAAGATTGAAATAATGCCTTGTATCCTATCAGACCACCATGGACTAAAGCTGAACTCCAACAACCATAGAAATAACAAAAAGCCTACACATATAGAAATTTAACAATGTCCTACTCAGTGGCAACTGTGTCAGGGATGAAAGAAAGAAAATAAAGACTTCCTAGAGTTCAATGAAAATGAAGGCGCAACATATCCAAACTTTTGGGACACAATGAAAGCAGTGCTAAGAGGAAACTTCATAGCACAAAGTGCCTTAATAAGGACATTGGAGAGATCCCATACAAGCAACTTAATGGAACACCCAAAATCCCTAGAAACAAACAAACAAACAAACAAACAAAAAAAAAAGCAGACACACCCAAGAGGAATATAAACCTGGAAATAATCTAACTCAGGGCTGAAATCAATAAATTAGAAGCAAAGAAACCAATTCAAAGAATCAACAAACCCAAAAGCTGGTTCTTTGAGAAAATCAACAAGATAGACAAACCCTTAGCCAAATTAAGTAAAGGCAAAGGGAGATTATCCAAATAAAATCAGACATGAAAAAGTAGATCCAAAGAATACAGATACCAAAGAAATCCAAGGAATCATCAGGTCTTACTTCAAAAGCCTAAATGCCACAAAATTTGAAAATATAAATGATATGGACAATTTTCTTGATAAATTCCACATACTAAAGTTGAATCAAGATCAAGCAAATTAAGTAGTCCTCTATCCTCTAAGGAAATAGAAGCAGTCATCCAAAGTCTCCCAACCAAAAATAGCCCAAAGCCAGATGGATTCACTGCAGAATTCTACCAGACCTTCAAAGCAGAACTAATACCAATACTCCTCAAACTGTTCCACAAAATGCAAACAGAAGGATCACCACCAAACTCATTCTATGAAGCCACAGTCACCTTAACACCTAAGCCACACAAAGGCCCCCAAAAGAAAGAGAATTTCAGACCAATTTCTCTTATGAACACTGATGCAAAACTACTCAAGGAAATACTCACAAACTGAATAGAAGAACACATCAAAAATCTCATACACCATGACCAAGTAGGCTTTATCCGAGGCGTGTAGGAGTGGTTCAATATACAGAAATCCATCAGTGTAATCAACCATACAAACAAACTGAAAGAGAAAAAGAAACACATGATCATCTCCTTAGGTGCCAAAATAGTATTTGACAGAATCCAATATCCTTTCATGTTAAAAGATCAGGGATACAAGGCACATGCCTAAACACAGTAAAGGCAATATGCAGCAAGCCTATAGCCAACATCAAACTATATGGGGAGAAACTTAAATCAAGTCCTGTTGTTTTTAAATTATCTGTATTATCAGTGGGCCCAGCCAGCAATCAATCAAGACACTGACACTTGTTATATTTTAAAATAGCCTTAGTTAACCTGGGGCAGGGCAGACGTTAATCCTCTAAACTACTTTCCATAGTAGGGCAGGTATGGGATCCCTGCCCCAATCCCATGCCATCTGCTTCTACCACTTTCTATCACGCTACCCCCCATCCATAATCCCAAATACTTGCTAATGTTCTTCATCTGGGCTGGATTCTCCATCCACGCCGGCCACGTGTTTCTCTTTACTCTAACCCATGGCGGCCTTCCATCTTTCTCCTTCTTCCCAGATTCCTCTCTCTTCTCCTTGGGACCCGTAGGCACACCTATCTCATCTGCCCTGAGCAGGTGGGATGGCTTTTTATTAATTAGCATCAAAATACATCAAACCATGCCCCAACACATTCTGCTGAAATCAGGGACAAGACAAGGCTGTCCACTCTCTCCGAATCTCTTCAATATAGCACTTGAGGTCCTAGCTACAGCAACAAGACAACTAAAGGAGATGAAGGGATACAGATTGAAAAGTAAGACGTCAAAGTATCACTATTCACAGATGATACGATAGTGCACATAAGTGACCCCAAACATTCTACCAAGGAACTCCTACAGCTGATAAACACCTTCAGCAAACTGGCTGGATACAAAATCAACCCAAAAAACTCAGTAACCTCCTGTATACAAATAGCAAAGGGGCTAAGAGAGAAATTAGAGAAACTACACCCTTCACAATAGCCACAAAAAAACCATAAAGTATCTTGATGTAACCCTAACCAAGCAAGTGAAAGATCTATATGAAAAAAAATTTCATGTCTCTGAAGAAGGAAATTGAAGATTTCAGAGGATGGCAAGATCTCCCAGGCTTGTAGATAAGGTGAATTAACATAGTAAAAATGGTCATCTTACCAAAAGCAATTTACAGATTTAATGCAATCCCTATCAAAATACCACAATTTTACAGACCTAGAAAGATCAATTCTCTACTTCACGTGGAAAAAAAAACCAAAAAACAAAAAACAAAACCAGAAGAGCTAAAGCAAGTCTGTACAATAAAAGATCTTCCAGAGTAATCTCTATCTCTGATCTCAAGCTGTACTATAGAGCAACAGTAATTAAAACGGCATAGTACTGGCATAGAAATAGGCTGGTTGATCAATGGAATCAAACTGAAGACCCAGAAATAAATCCACAAATCTATGGGCATTTGATTTTTGACAAAGATGCCAAAACCATACAATGGGGAAAAAATAGCATCTTCAACAAATGGTGCTGGTCTAACTGCATGTCTACATGTAGAAAAATGCAAATAGATCCACATTTATCATGCTGCACAAAACTCAAGTCCAAGTGGATTGAAGATATCAACATAAAGCCAGACACACTAAATCTGTTAAAAGGAAAACTGGGGAAGAGCCTTGAACTTATTGGTACAGGAGACAACTTCCTGAACAGAACACCAACAGCTCAGGCTCTAAGATCAACAATTAATAAATGGGACCTCATGAAACTGAAAAGCTTCTGTAAGACAAAGGACACTATAAACATAACAAAATGACAACCTACGGACTGGGAAAAGACCTTCAGTAACCTTACATCCAACAAAGGGCTAATATCCAAAATATACAAAGAACTCAAGAAATTAAATACCAACAAACCAAAAAAATCCAATTTAAAAATGGAGTACAAAACTAAACAGAGGAATCTCAAATGGCCGAGAAACATCTAAAGAAATGCTCAATGTTCTTAGTCACCAGGGAAATGCAAATCAAAACCGACTCTGAGATTCCATCTTACACCTATCAGAATGGCTAAGATAAAAAACTCAAGTGACAGCGCATGAAGGCAAGGATATGGGAAAGGGGAACCCTCCTCCATTTCTGCTGGGAGTACAAACTTGTACAACCACTTTGGGAATCAATCTGGCTTTTTTTTCCTTGAAAATTGGGAATAGTTCTACCTCAAGACCCAGCTATACCAATCCTGGGCATATACCCCAAAATGCTCTGCCATACAACAAGGACATTTGCTCAACTATGTTCATAGTATTCTTGTTCGTAATAGCTAGAATATGGCAACAACCTAGATGTTCCTCAACTGAAGACTAGATAAAGAAACTGTGGTACATTTATACTATGGAATACTACTCAGCTATTAAAAATAAGGAAATCATGAAATTTCCAGGCCAATGGATGGAACTAGAAACAACGATCATCCTGAGTGAGGTTACCCAGACCCAGAAAGATATGTATGGTATATACTGAGTGAGGTTACCCAGACCCAGAAAGATATGTATGGTATATACTCATTTATAAATGAATATTAGCCCAAAATAGATGTCCTTCGAGAGACTCCACCCAGCATGGGATCAGGACAGATACTGTGACTTGAAGCTGGACTCTGGGCAGAGTGCTGAGAGGGAGGGGGAGCGGAAGGTCCAGGAGGGAGCAGGTGCTCCACTGGGAGACAGACCATTAAGGCCTGCAGCTCTGGACCGAGGGGTGGCTGCACAAACTGATGCACCAGCCAAGGACCATGCATGCAGAGAACCAACACCCCCTGTTCAGATGCAGCCAATGGACAGCTGACCCTGCATGTGGAGGAGGGGGGAGGGGACTTCTACTGATCCTCTGATGCACTCTGGTGCCCAGGATTTGACCACTGCCCCTAGGCAAGTTGGCCTTTTGGACACACAGAGGAAGGGTATACAGGCTACTCTGAGGAGACCTAATTGGCTGTGGCCCCAGTCAGAGGTCTGGGGGAGGGGGATAGGGCAGGAGAGGGAGGGAGGGCAGGCAGGAACGGAAGATAAGACAATAAGGATAACAATCAGGATGTAATGTGAATAAATTATAATTAATACGAAAGAAAAACTCTCCCCATCACTCTCTCCCCTAGTCCCTGGCAACCACTCTTCTGTTCCATTCTTGTGATCTTGGCTCCCCTTGGTGGGGAGGCCCAACGTGGGGGGTGGGGGGCACGGGGGCACACAGAGGAAGGGGAAGCAGGCTATTCGGGTGAGACCTGATAGGCTGTGGCCTTATGGTGGGGGAGGAGGTCCCCTTCTGTCAGAGATCTAGGGGAGGGGAATAGGGCAGAAGAGGGAGGGAGGGAGGGAAGGTGGGAACGGGAAGATACAAGGGAGGGGATAAAAACTGAGATGTAATCTTAATAAATTATGATAAATTAAAATTAATATATATTTAAATGTTTTAAATTATATATATTAACAATAAAACTGTAGGCCCACTTTTCTTAACAAATATATTTTATTATGAACTTATTAACTGAGAGTACCTCACTTATAACCCATCTAACCTAAATAATAGGAAAAGAAGATTAAAGAATACAATAACGAAACCATAAGGCTATCAGTTTCGAGGAATACTTCTCCTGGCGTAATCAGCAGGATTTCTTGTGCTGGAACCTGGAGCAACCAGGACCTGGTACCTCAGACAGAGCCCACAGCCCTGAAGCCTTCCCTCGAGCAGTTCTCTCTAGAAGCATCTCGAAGGGGAGCGATGAACAGCCAAAACTATCCCAAGTCTCCAAAGGTCCCGCCTCTCATTTTTGGCTCATTTTTATACCTCCTCTCAGAATTTGTTCAAGGATGTTTTTCAGCTGGTTAATAACCAATCTCTCCCACATGGTGGTTCGACTTCTAAGGGGATAAACATCACCTGCTCTCTCACAAGTCTTTTTCTCATCCCCTACTTATGATCTAAACAAAAAACATGTTTAAACAGTCCTGAGGTTGCACGACCGTCATATAGACAGATCCCAGAATTAGCTGCACCCTGTCCCTAGACTCTTCAAGTAGGGAGCTGCATGTGTCCTCAGAACTGAAGACATTAGTGTTAACTAAACTTGTGCTTAACTGGTCTCCTGGCTTTTATTCACTCTTCCTCTCCTGTGACAGAATGCCGCAGGATGTTCAACCATCGGCCCCTTCTTAGCTGCCACAGATCCCAGGTTTTCCCTTTGTCTTCGTGACCTTGATGGTTTTGAAGAAAGGCGCCCGGTTTCTGTGGACATCCTCTTCTGGGCCAAGTTGACAGTTTTCTCACGAGTAGATTTGGGTTGTGCTTTGGGGAGGAAGGCCACTGAGATGAAGTGCTGATCCCATCCCATCCAGGGCTCAGCCTTCTCCCGGCTCCTCACTGCCAAAGCTGACCTTGACCACATGCTGAGGCAGTTAGTCAGGTGTCTTCCTTCTCTCCTTGGAAGGCAGAAGGCGTCACATCCACACCCAATGCTGCGGGCATTCTGATAGAGCCTTAAACTGTGTCTTTCACACAGTGCAAATGCTGAAATGTCAAAGGAGAGAGAGAGAGAGAAAAAAAAAAAAAGCAGTTGGTCCAGGACCCAGGATCGTAGAGTATACACAATCTCCCAGGGAGCAATTACTGGGTCAAAGAGGCTACATTCACCGGTGGAGTGTATACCAGTCTCTGGGAAGAAGACGCACTCTGGCCCCGGGCTGGCCATCTTGCACAGTTCTGCAGTCACTGTCTTTCCTGTTCCTTGGCTGCTGGCCAAACCACACTGTCTTAGCAGGCAGGAAGGAGGGGGAGTCGCCACCCCGATGATGCCGGCAGGAGCAGAACAGTGTGTCCAGGATCTCCACGCTTTGGCAGAGTGCTGACCACAGCTGTGGGAGTCAGCGCACACCTGCTGGCAGTGGCCCGACTGCCTTTTGCCAGTCTGAGAATTATCTCAAAACAAACAAACAAACAAACAAACAAAAAAACCTGAAGTTTGATTAAGTTACACCCACTTTTGTGATTTGGTCTGTACCGCTTTCCTAGTGGCCGCCAGCTGAGCCCGTGTTCCCAACAGCGAGCCGGGGGCCAGGACGAGGGGTTCTGCTGTGGGAGAATGAGTCTTATTCTCAGTGGTGGGTGGGTTGTTTATTTGTGAGGAACTGTCCAGAAATAGAAGGCAGAGAAAGCAGCACGGACCCGGTGTCCTTCCCACACACAGGCCGGAGGCAGCATCAACTGATTAGTTTCTCATCCTCCCACAGTGTGAGAGGACATGCTTGCCCGCCGGTAGACCCCCAGAACGCCTCTGCGCTCGGTCTCCTGGTTCTGTGTAGGCCCCCTCTTACCAACCTTCTCAACCCCTCCCCTGAAGCCATCGTCCTTACTCAGTGGCTGTCATTGAGGGACACCAAGGCAGGAGCTCAAGGCAGGAACCCGGTGGTAAGAACTGAAACAGAGACCGCATGGAGGAATGCCTCTTAATGGCTTGCTCAGCCTGCTTCCTGGTGGCACCCAGGACCGCCAGCTCTGAGATGGCCCCGCCCACAGTGGGCGGGGTCCTCCCACATCCATCACTAATAAATAGAACACCCCATAGGCTTGCCTACGGGCCAATCTGATGGAGCAATCTTCTCAATTAAAGTTCCCTTTTCTCAGCCGACTCTAGTTTGTGCCAAGTTGATGAAAACTAGCCGGCACACTGATACTAAAGACTTGGGGCTGCCATGGGCATGGGGGAGCTGCGGGCAGCAGCAGGCAATGCCTGGGGATGGTGCCAGCAGATGTGGGTCTGCAGTCGTCAAGTGCTTGCCTAACGTACACGAATCGCTGTGGTGGAGATCCGCCATTGAATACGACCAGCCGTGGTGACACAGACCTGTCCTCCCGGCATTTGGGAGGCGGAAAGAGGCAGGAGGATCGCAAGTTCAAAGTCATACACAGCACACATCCAAAGTCATCCATAGCAGGATTGAGGGCAACCTGGGCTACATAAGCAAACGCCATATAAAAGACTCACCAAGCTCACAAGACTTTGCCCACGGCATCTCCCAAACACGACAAGTGGTACAGTCAAGTGTAGGGTCTGCTGTGAGCATGTTCAGATCTCCACTCTGAACTGGCCACGACTGACAGTGACCCCGGTCTGAGGGCTGTCGGGTTGAGGGTACAGATACACCCGGAAGTCCGTTCTTATGGTCCTTCGGCTTCCTCCCAGACACCCAACCTCTTGCCTTCACTCTCCCTGTGCCTCTCCTAGTGGTCAAGTGCTGTACATATGGCTGAGAAAATTTTAAGTTAAGGGTGAAGAAACTGCAGAAGGCTGCCCTGGTCTCCAGAGTGGCCTCGGGCCTCAGTGAGAAGCCCACTAATTTTGGCTGAGGGGTTAGTGGTCAGGGCAGGGGGTGGGCGGGCATTTACGTTGTAAATGGGCAGAGTGACTTCCTTGCTTCCCCCCACCCCCTACCCCCCAGGCCTCCCTGTAGGCTGCCGCAGGCCCCAGGGCCTCAGAACTCATTTGTTCAGCTGGAGCTCCCGGGCATCTCTTAATAATTGTGATTGATTCCTTGTGTTTGAGTCAATGTCACTTATAGAGCCAGACTTTGATGCACTGGGAACAGTGTGACACCAAAACCAGCCGTATGGAAAGCCGGCGTGGAAGGGGTGGGTCGTGTGTAAGCTGGGTGTGTGGGCGTGAGGCCTTGGACCCCAGCACCGAGGCATTTTTCCAGGAAAACTTCGCTGCCCCCACCCAAGCCTTGCTGCACTTTAAACAGCAGGAAAAAGATGTTTAGAGACAGAACATAATTTTAACCCAACCCAAAATAATCCATACCTGGTCATTATTCCTGCCTCCGTCCATGTGAGAAGAAGGTAGCTTTGTAGGCACAGCCTAACCACGGGGCTCAATCAAAGAGAATCCTGGGAGCTGATAGCCACCGCGGGGGACAGCTCACCTCCGCTGCTGTGGTAAGGCACGCCCACCTAAGGTAACCCAGGGACAGAGAGGGTTTACTTGGCTTCCAGGTTTCACTCCAGTGTTGTGGGAGGCGGCAACAGGAGCCGGAGGCAGAAACTATGGACAAACATGGTTTCTGGGCTTGCTCACTGTCACGTTGTTAAACTAGCTTCTTGTTTCTTCTAGGACTGCCTGCGCAGGAAATAGTGACGACGACACTCAGTGTGTGTCGGTGAACACTCAAGAAGCTCCAGCACAGACATGCCCACGGGCCAGTCTGGTCTGGGAAATCCCTTAATTAGAGGCCTCTTTTCTGTTGGCTCCAGGCAAGGTGAGAGATAAGGCTAAGTTTAACAGTGGGTGTGTGAGGAGCCCTAGAGAGGGTGCCATCAGAGCATGGCAGGGAACTTTCCTCCTAGCGGCTCTGGAATCTCACGGTAGGGATATCCTGGCTCCCTTGAGGAACCGGAAAAACCCAGGTCCCGCAGCTGGAGAGGTGGCTCAGCAGTTCAGAGTCCTTGCTGTTTTTGCAGCGGAGCCATGTCTGGTTCCCAGCACACACATAATGGCTTACAACCACTTGTAACTCCAGTTCCAGGGGACTGATGCTCTCTTTCAACCTCCGGGAGCACTACTAATGCCTGAGGTACATACACGCAGGCACAACATTCATATGTACGAATAAAAAAATTCAATAAAATAAAACAGAACCCTGGGTTACCAGGAGCCAACACACAGGTGTTAGTCGATTCCCACTCAACCAGGCCTTAGTTAGCTAGGTGCACCTGAAGTCCCACACTTAATTCTTGTGTAATTATCCAAAGGAGCGGAAGACCCCAGGCCACTGAGTCTCTGTCTAGTCCTGCCGGTTGGCTCTCCTCCTGGTTGTCCTTGCTGGGGAGAGAAATGAAGGTGTCGCCCCATCTCTGTGACCTCTGCACAGAGGCTCTGAGTGTCCTCTCCACAGGTGGTCCACATGTCCAAGCTGGCGGCAGTTAACTGCACTCTGCATCCCTCCAAACCACGGCTTCTAACCAGGATCTTTTGTCTGAAAGCTGGGGGTGGGGATTAAGACATCAAAGCCCAAATCTTGGCTCAGTTTGCTTTATACTTAAAAGGAAAAAAAATTCCAGGCTTTGTGCTGAGCCTTTCGTCAGTAATGTTTCTATCTATGCTGTAATTTATTGAAGTAAATTGAGGAGATTGATCGGTGGAAATGGAGAGGAAAAAGGAAAGGAAACGTGATTTACGAAGAGCAAGGTAACGTCCTCAGCCTCCACCTCCACCTGCCCCCTTGCCTCTTTGTTGCACCTCCACTAGGGGGCGTCCTTGGTCCAGCCCTGTCCACAGAAGGCCTCGCCCCTGTTTCTGTCCCGCTCTCTGTATGGGAGGCTCAGAACTGTGGTGACTGGAGTTTGCTCACATCTGAGAGGACGCCATGGTAGGGTGCTGCCCACGCCTTGAGCGGGTCCCCCCTCCTTCACTGGACCTCTCTGGAAACATCTTCATGGGAGCTTCTAGATGTGAGTCTTGTAGGCTGCTCCAAACGCAGCCACGTTGACAGTGGTGAAGGATGCCGCGGCCTGCTAATGCATTTAGATTACTGTATAATTTATCAACTCTTCGGTGGGTCATAAAAAAAAACAAGTATTCGTTCCTCATTGCTCTCGGTGCTGGAAATCCAAGATCAACTTCCCTGAGGAGCTGAGCATAATGGAGCGCCCCGTGATCCTCAGATGCAGAAGACCGAGGCAGCAGGACGATGGGTTGGGGGCTGTCTTAGGCTACACACGGCAACCAGGTTTCGGTTTTTTAAGTTAAAAATATAACAACCGAACAACTGCAGATTCAGCACCTAGTTGGGGCCTGTTGCCTGGCTTACAGGTGTCACCTTTTCATAGTGTCCTTAGCTACACCCTATCTTGTCTACAAGGATGCTGTCGAGGGGGCTCTGGACTCATGACTTCATCGCCTCCCCCCCAGCACCATTACCTTAGAAGACTAGGGTCTCAACATACGGACTGAGAGGAGGGGAGGCGTAAACACACAGGGCATCCCTGGGTTCGGCTCCTTTTGGTAAATATCAAACTGGTACCTGTTGGCCCTGTGCTTTGTCCCCTGGAACATAGGCAGCATCATAGGTACATGCCCACACAGGAGGCCCATGCTGTCACACACACACACTCACACACACACGTATGTGCACACACACACATACACTCACACACATACACACATACACTCACCCTCACACACATACACATGTGCATTAACACACACACTTACATTCACACACACTTGCACACATATACACACATGCACATACACATATACCCAAGCATACACATACTCACACATGCGCCCGTGCACACACACATGCACACACTTGCACACACACGAGACCCTCCAGCAGAAGCCCAGAGAAGCAGCTGCGTGGATGGCATTGGTCTCGTGTTGCAGAATAAGCTCGGACCAGATCTTGGCAGGGAAGCAGGTGAAAGGGACAATTCCACTTATTAATCAACTTTTTTGAGATATAATTTATATCAAATGAAAACCCATTTGGATGAGCCTTGACAAACGCACTCACCATCACATCCAAGATACACAACAATTCATCACTCCAAAAAGCCTGACATTTTAGTAAAGAAACCATTTCTCAGAGTAGTTACAGGCTGGCCGCAAGGCCAAGGCTTTATCCGTCTGTACCTCTGCCTCTTCCACACCCAGCATCCCCCACAGGGAATGTGCCCCTCCCTCACCCTCACCACAATCGATGGCCCTACAGTGACAAGTCACATCAAAGTCCACTCGGGTGCCTCCCAAGGGTGCGGACCATGCACGAGACCATGCATTGAGCTCTAGTGCACACAGAATGGCTGCCTTCCCTAAACACCCCATGGCCTCTGTCTGTCTGCCTTTCTGTCTGCCCCAGCGCCAGGCTACCTCTGATTTTTGTCTCTCCACGGTTTCAACTTTGTCAGAGTGCCTCGCAATTGGCACCACGTAGGAGACTCACACCCCGCAGCCTTTTTACAAGGCTGTGGGGGAAGAAGCCTCGGGGCTGCGGGGGGGTGGGGGGGGAAGGAACTGTGCCACCCGACTTGAAGAGTTTACCTACAGCTTTGCTCACTTTCAGTTCTGCTCCTGTGCCTGTGCCTGTGGTTGCTGCCATTCCTTCCTGTCGTGATGCTCTCTTTATCTTTCTGGAACCATGAGCTGAAGTAAATTGTCTCCACAAGTTGCTTCGGATCAAGGTGTTTTAACACAGCAAGAGAAAAGTGACCAGCAAAGAGCTATTCAGCCCCTCCCTGAGCAGTGAGGGAAGGCCCCCAAGCCACGCCCTGAGCCACGCCCCAAGCCACGCCTTCCCAGCAGAGTCCTTGGTGTTCTGGTTTGTCCACTCCTACAGCTCCCTAAGTACTTGAAATGGCGAGCATTAGTTCTCGTGTTGGCTTACCATCTATAAATCCTTTGTCTGTGGTGAAGTGTCTGGGTCTTTAGCTAATTTTTTATTTTTAAGTTTTTCGAGACAGGGTCTCTCTGTATAGCCTTGATTGTCCTGGACTCGTTTTGTAGACCAGGCTGGCCTCGAACTCACAGCGACTCCACTGCCTCTGCCTCCCGAGTGCTGGGATTAAAGGAATGTGCCACCACACCCAGCCTTTAGCTCATTTTAAAAATTAGTTTCCATCATCATCTTCTTTCTTATTAATTGAATGTATTCTTTGACAATTCCTTTTTGCATTCATATGTATGGGTGCATATACACACACACACATAATTTGTATGATATATATATAAGGAATTCTGATTACTCTCACTCCCTAACTCTTGGAATCTCCCTCCCACCCTGTCATTCTCCCTCTTTTCTCTACAGGTCCCTTCCTCATATTCCTGGTTTTTTTTTTTTTTTTTTTTTTTTTTTTTGTTGTTGTTGTTGTTGTTGTTTTGTCTTTGTAACCCACTGGGTTTAAGCAGGGCTTTCTCCGATGAGCCTCTTCGTCCCTGCATGGAGCTGCAGAGCCTACCAGACCTGTGCTGGCACTGCCACCACTTGCACCACGTGTCCAGTTGGCCAGCTCGCCCTGGCAGGCATCCCTAGCCAGCCACGCTGCTCACCCCTAGGGCAGAAGATTGGCTGGCTTCACGTGGCATGCCTGTGACTAGGACCCACAGCCAGCTGGGAAACAAAGGAGAGAAACCAGACCCACCCTGCCGTTCTCAGAGACAAGGTCTACTTTGAAGACACAGCGGGAAGACAAGGAGTGGATTTCCTGAGTGGTGTAAAATAAAACAGCAGTGAGTGGGAACACGCATGCAGCACGCCTCCTCCACGGCTCCTGTAGGCTCATTGGTTCATCATGACTACTCCACTCACAGACCAGGACTCAGAGGCCCAGAAGGTTCAGGCTCCACTGTGGCCACTGCCTGGCTCAGGAAAATGGTCCCTTTCCCTGGGGTCAGGATGACAAAGCAAACGGTTCTAGCACTGGAATTCCATCTTCAACGGCAAGGTCGCCAGCTGGCCCCTTGTGAGTCCCATGGTCTCACCTGCTGTCATGCGGAATGGGACAGGAAAAATCTCTTCAGTCCAGAGCCCCAGTGGTGGCATCATTCGGGGACAACCTGAAGTGTGGCCTCAGAGGAGCCTCCACAGGGTGGTAAGAGGCAGCCACTGTGATACATGGCAACCTGCAGTTCCTCCCTACGGGGAACTAATTTTCTTTCTTGGGACGGTAGTTCTCCCATGCACACCCTCTGCCCTGGGCCCTTGGTGACAGCCATGAGTGTGTGATGTCTGTGAGAAATTGGTCTTGGAATTTGCCTTTTTGCCAGGGGGTGTTAGGGGTGGCCTCTCCACCCCAATCCCACACTTCAAACTCTAACTTCCAGAGGTGGCGTTGTTGTAGTGGGGCTCTCAGGTGTCAGTAAGATGTAGGCAGGGAAGTCTGTGAAGTCTGTCAGAACATCTGTGGTCTGTATAGACAGAGAACCCTGTACACGCAGGTGAGCATCACGGGAGGAAGAGGGATGAGGGATGGTTCCCACAACCCCAGGAGTTCAAGGATGGCCAGCAAGCTGCCAGTGTGGGAGAGAAGCCTGGAACAAACTCTTCTCCCACCCTCCACGGAACAAGCCCTACTGACGCCTCCAGCTCAGGCCTCATCCTGCAGACTGTCATGGACACACTGCTGCTGTGTGAGCCACCATCTGTGGGTCAGAATGCAAGGACACACTCCTGCAGCCTGGGCCATAGACCTGCAACAGCAGGATGCAGGGGCTGCCTGTGACAGTGTTCTCAGCAACAGAATTGTAATCTCACACACAGGAGGGCCAAGTCAGAATGGCACTGCTTTCAGGCAAAGAGAGGGTTGACAGGGGCTACGACCTGCTCCAGGAACACACTGACTTTCTGAGAGAAGCATGTCCCTGTAGTAAGTGACTGAGTGTGAGTGTTGAAACCTACCACAGCTGACACTTCTTCAAAGACTGATTGTTTGGCAGTCAAACCCTTCAAGGCCCAGGTCACCATCCCATTTCTAACCCTGAGAAGCTGGGCCTTGAAAAGAAGCTGGGCCTTAAGGAGAAACTGGGCCTTGAGGAGAAGCTGGGTCTTGAGGAGAAGCTGGGCCATGAGGAGAAGCTGGGCCTTGAGCACTTTTTCTGTGCCTATTCATCCTCCTGTGCCTTAAGCTATTCCAGTTCCCAGAAGAAACCTTCTTTCTGAGGGAACACCAAGGTTTTCTCCTTTTTCCCTTCAGCAAAATCTCTGTAGCTGGATGGTCAGGACCAGGACCATCCCACTGCTAGTGCCAATGGATATGTGACTGACATGGACCAGTCCTTCCCTTTACAGGAACTGGTGTAGGTGCCTTGCTGTGATCCAACATGGCCAGTGGTGTTGAAGGATGTTTGCTGTGAGCTCAGAGCAAGGTTTTTCTTCTCTCCGTGAAACAAAATAGAGGGGAAGTTCTGACCATGGGGAGTCAGGTCTGCAGGGGTGGACCAAAGATGTCTCCCATCTGTACAGGATGCCTGGTGTGCAGCTGGCAGGAGTGGTAAACAGGACACCCATCCACAGCACAGAAACTTCAGACCCTGAACTTCTGGCTTTATGTGTGTGTTTGATGTACTTTTCAGTGATCTTCTGTCGTTTCAAGTCAGAAGTGTCATTTTTCACAAGCTCAATTTCACAGAAGATGCAGAGCCTCAGGCAATGGCCCGCGTAGCTGCTGTCCATGGTGCTGATGTTGCTGGCATCTGGGAGAGTTCAGCAGAAGGGATGGGGTGAGGAGAAGCCTGTCTTTCCTAGGAGGTCCTGTTTTGCAGTGTGGGATTCCAAGGCTGATCCATAAGGACTCTTGCACAGTGAGCCCAGATCCAGGAACAAACAAGTCCTCATCGCAGAATGGGTAGAGCCTACCATGCAGGAAACTGTCTGCATTGCAGCCTCTCTCAGACACACCCAGACTGGCCTAAAAGCCTCAGGGCTCCTCCATGACCAGGCATATGAATGTTGTGCGGTGCACCCGATGCTCTGGCAGGCATGGCGGAGTGAGGAAAGGAGGCACAGGCTATGGAAGCTCACCTCTGCACCTGAGCAAGCCTGGCAGCTGTGCACAGAGACCCCAGAAGCCTGGACAGCAATATCTTCCACCCTCCCCGACTCTCCCCGTTAGAGTCTTAAACAACAAAAACATATGAATTTGCAGCCCTGGAGGCCTGGAGCCCCGGATCGAGGTCAGTGGAGGCTGAGGGGCTGCCTTCTGGGGCTGGAAGCATGAGTCTACCCAACACTTACTGGTGGTCTTTGGCATCCCTTGGCTTATAGAAGCATCATCTTCCATCCCAATCAGTCCTTCTCCACTTCCACCTGTGTCCAAGAACACCAGTCGTGTCAGACCATAGCCCACCTTAACAGTCTCACTTTAGCTTGACCCCCTCTGCAAAGTCTCCACGGAGATTAGGACAACGCCTCCTCACCAGGGCACTACCTGACCCAGGACACCTCCACGCTAAGAAGGAATGGGCACCAGGACCAGAAAATCCACAGGCCAAGAAAAGACACACTGTTGGCTAGCAGCGTAGCCAGGTGGGCGATGTTACTCAGAGTGAGAGTCAAAATGTGCTCCCCAAAGTAAGCGTGCCCTCAATTCCTCCGGCAAACTGAACATACCATGGAGAGTGTCCTGAACTGTGTAGGTGGCTGATGCAAAGATGGCAGACAGCCTTGTCCACACTCAGCCAGGTGCTCACGGCTTAGTCTCCCATGACACCCTCAACCGCCCAGCACATCCAACATGGCAGAAGAGGGAGGCCACCTGAGGGAGACAAGGGTCTGGGCCTCTTCTGCACATCTGCATGCAGCACCCGGGAGTGGACGGCCCATGTGACAGGCGGATGAAACCACAGGGCCCAGAAGAACACACACCATGATATGTGTTAACAGGTGACAGGGGGACTCCAGGCTGAATGACAGAAGCTCACCCTTGCCCCTCAGAGCAGGACAGGGCCTCCTGCCACTGGCCTGGACAGCGCCCACCGGTGTCACTGACTTGTTGTCTCTGAATAAATGTTAAGTACACCCAAGGGTAGATACAAATGAAATGGGCCCAGGAATTAAATGTCTCTTTTAATATTTTATTGTTAAAATAGTTTCAATGTTGTGAACCTAAGTATAAGTCGTAACAAGTGAAATGTGTGAGAAAAGTTTAATATGTGAATCAATGGATAATGATCTCTGAGAAGTTAGGCATAGACTTGGGTAGTCAGGCTTGGAGGCAAGCGCCTTTACCTGCTGCGCCGATGCGTCAGCTCACCAGTTTGTTTCATCTACCAAAGGTCTGTTGTCTAAGGAGGCCGACGGTCTGATAAAGAAATGAAACACCAACAGCTCTGTTGGGGGTTGGATGTGCTCCCTGTGCCCCGTTACGTTGAAGTTATGACCTGCAGTGGCTCGGACTGTGACCTTGTATAGTCCAGGATCCTTTCGATGCAGGAGGCAGGTATGGTGGGGAGGAGGCGCCTTAATCCCAAGGGACCAGCAGCTGCACAACAGAAGCTGCAGACACGGAAGCACAAAGGGGCAGGCACAGAGAAAAGGTGGCACCAACAGACTGAGGAGGGTCACCTGCAGAGGAGAGACGCTGTCCACACCTTGACCACAGACTCCAGCCTCTGCTATCGCTTGAGCCATGTTGTTACTGCAGTCCAGCAAACACATGCAGGGGTGTCGGAAGCAGGAGGGACCAAGGGAGGGGAGTCACTAGGAAGGGACGACATGCCGGCCAGAATCTGGGAGAGGTTGATGGACGTGGCTCCAACAGAGAACAGGTAGAAGAGGATTCTCCTGTGAGCTGGGCGCCTGACCATATGCCCTGCTCCTCTGCCCTTTGCTTTAGGGAACATTACATTTTCAGGGTGCCTAAACTTAGCGTTTTGATGAATAGCTGATCACAGAGGTGACCTCAGGCATCACACGTCACCCAAGATCCTGAAGAAATGCCCAAAGGCTTCAGTGCCGCAACGCCAGTGCAGTCAGAAGAAGGGAGGTGAGGAAGGGAAGAGAAATGGACCATCAGCTATTTGGAGAATTGAGGTGGGAGATTCACACAGAGATCACAGTACGTGGCCACCCCAAACCATGGCACCCCAAACCATGGCCACCCCAAACCGTGACACCATTTCCAACCCCATTGGGCAAGATGGAGGGGAAAAAAGACAGCAAAGAAAGAAAGTAATGGGGGGGGGGGAGTGGATATCACAGGCTTAATCCGTTTCACACCTTGCACTTCTGATGATAAAAAACAGGACAGTTATTACAGGGATTTAGAAAACACTGCCAGCGTGGAGTCTGGCACATCAGTAGATTGTGTGCCTAAGTTCTTGCTGCGAACCTGTGGAAATGTTTCCCTATTATAATTTTAAAATGCTATTAAAATGTTCACTGCTAAAAACACATGCAAAGAAAGATCTGGGGTTTCTGTCTCCTCTGTTTTGAGGAGAACTGGTGTCCCCAGGGGCTTATGTTAAGCGATGTCCCACTAACATGTTTGCTCACGGTGCCTGGCTCACATTTCTCACCCTCTCATGGAGCAGCTCTCATGGCAGGGACACTGGGCAAGGTTCATCACAGGACTCTAACACAAAACACCAGATCAGCAGACCACAGACGTGGCAGGCTCTGTGCTGCAGCCAGAGCGCAGAAGCACTCACTGGCTCTGGGGAAACTGGGGTCAGTCATAAAATGGGGTGGACTCTGACCCAAGTATATCATAACAGCTAATGAAGAGACTGTTAGCATCCAGGAAGAGTTAGTGTCGGATTCTCCAGCCTGGCCAGGGTCCTGGAAATGTCCTGTGCAGGGGGCTATGTGCCTCGTGTGTTCAACCCCCTCACCTGCCACTCTTTACAGATCCTCAGAAACGAACACTGTCCAGCCTCGTCCCAGGATTCCCTGGGTAGTGAGGACAATTGTTTTCTCTTTGGATTTGTTAATTTTCTCCTTTACCAGAAACCCGCTTCGTTTCTGTTAGTAGGCAAAGGCAGTTGGCTCCTGAGTGAGTTCAGGTGTTTGGTGTCAAGTTGGCACCTCAGCCGGTAGTGTCCTTTGCCAGCACAGCAGCTGGTCTGGCAGAATGTTCTGGGCATGCACCTTTGTTTTTCCAGGTGTTGGGGACAGGCATTCTCTCTCCTGCCTGCTTCCCCAGAAAGACGCCCACTTTCTCAGGTGAATCAGCATTGATTGCTGGATCCCAGAGATGCTGGGCACACAAGAAAGTCAATCTGGCTGGAGCTCCAGAACCTTCCAAAGGAAGCATGATTTCCACAAGGGCACATTCTCTCTAAGGGGCTGTTTGTCATTCAAAGAGAAGACACGTGTCACTCATACACACTGATGGACTCCTGAACTGATCCTCAGAGGTCCTGCCAAGGGGTCCCCAAGATTCTGCCAACCCACACAGCTCCTCCCATCATGCACCAGGTCCACTCCCATCATGCATCATGTCAGTCAGCTGAGCTCCCATCATGCATCAGGTCAGCTCCACTCCCATCATGCATATCCACTATTGTCATCTTCCTCTCTGAGGTGGGACTGCTCAGTCAGATAAAAATGTCTCAGGTAAGCACCATTTGATAAATTTTAGTGTCCTGAAGTGGACAGGAGGCTGAGCCTTAGGTTTCACTCTCCTCCTAAGTGGCCTCCATCGTCAGACCTCTTTGCCACATGCCTCTTCTCACGGGTCACTTTCTACAAAGCTCTGTTCCTGACCGTGACCTCCGAATCCTAGGAAGTGATGGGTAGGAACTGAGGCCATAGGCACGGGGAGCAGAAAACCATGCTGACAAATCACCTATCCTGTGCACCGGAACCAGGTGATAAATGCACGTAAACAACAAAAGCAAAACTGGCAACAGCGCAGCAGTAAATGTGCTGCAAGGCTGTTCATAGCAGACGCTTGCCCGGGGTCACGCTGAGCCCAGGCGCAGCCTCCAAGGCACACATCTTCAATGGAGGCTTTGCCAAGGGGACAACTCAACCTTTGGCTTAATTTAGTCTTGTGACCATCGATTCTGCAAATGTCAGGCTAACTGGAAGCAAGGTCACCCAAGGCTTTTCGCTTTTCACCCGAGAGACAATGGAGCATCATTAGGATGGGATGACTGGTCATTCTGGAGAAATTGCCAGAAGTGGGGCAGAAGATGTGCAGTGATAGTTTCAACAAGGGACTGGACCCCTGTCCTCCTGTGTGTGTCCAGCACCTGGCTCAGTGATCGCAAACCCACAGCGTCCTGACAGGAGGCCCCGAGAATCCACAGCTCAGGGGTGTAGAATTAGTGCAGTGTGCCCTCAAAGCCATGTTGATTAGAAGATTACCAGCGAGCAAGTTCCACCTGCAGCTTCCCTCGTGGGTGGTTGAGAACCTGGCAGCCTCTCGAACAGCCATCACCACCATCCAAAACCTGGCCCACGGAGATCTGTTTGCTGCCCTGCCCACCAAGAGTCAGCCCAGCACAGTCTCTCCACACAGCCTATTCCACAGATTATGGGCATACCCTGCACCTCCATTTTGGAAAATCTGCCCCAGCTCTGACAAGGGTTTCCACACCTTGCCAAACCATTATCAGTTTCTTCTGAGCCCAGTTCTCCCCAGGCACTGACTTGGCCTGACTTTACTGTCTTGCTAAACCAAGTTCTATAGGGGTCCCTCTGACCTCTGTTTGTATCACCAAGCCCAAAGGCCACCGCATTGGCCATGGTGGAGCAGTCCCTCTGTTCAACTCCAATCTCTCAGCTGCTGTGACATCACCTTCCCTTCCTCCTCCTCCATCCCTTCCCAGCATGTGACCAGTCTCTCTGAGTCCTAAGCACTGTGTTCTAGAACATCTCAGCCCCAGCCCCTCTGTTCAAATGCACACTTGACCCAGGACACCTGAAGCAGCTCCATGGTCTGCATTCCACAGATCTGTTCAAGGGTCCACAGTCTTACAACCTGTCTCTTCCAGCAATTCAGGCTTGCACATCCAACTCCGTCAGTGCACTGGCATGTCCAATAATCTACCTAGACTAAAACAAAGGCACCACACTGGTTTCTTCCACATATTTATTTCAGCATTAGTTCCATTCACTGGAGAACTACCTAGTTACCTAGTCAACAATACCCACCACGGGCTGAGCACTGTTGTAGCTACTGAGGACACTGCCATATGAGAGAGACATAAATTCACTCCACACCTACTTCTTGAGGCCAGCAGCCTGAGACACCTAGTTTACAGACTGTGTTGTTGCCATTGTGGAGGGGCTGCTACAGACAAACAATGTGTAGAGGCCAGAGAGTTTGTTAAATACCACACAGTGTGCAGAGAAGCCCAGACTACGAGGAATGGTCCATCCCAAAATACTGATAGTGCTGAGGCTGGACAGTCCTGCACTATATCTGTCTACTCCCGTCTCTTGGCTTCACACTCAGTGCACTCTGATCCCACAACCCCATCCTAGAGCACACATTTATTCTTTCCCATGTGGCCACCGCAACAGGTCCTGGGAATATTAGTATTTTTCTTAGAAACAGGCCTGCTATTCTCACTGCTGGACACTATGTTGTTCATTTCTGTGTCTGGAACAGTAACAGGAGCAAATATGTTATCTGTCTTCTACTAAAATCACAATCATCATCATCACATTGTCACCATCACTATCACCACCACCACCACAGCCATGACAACAACCATCACCAATAGTGTCACCATCATCACCACCACTGTTAGGATCATCATCACAGTCACAATCATCATCATCACCATTGTCACCATCACTACTACCATCACCATGACAACAACCATCACCAATAGTGTCACCATCATCACCACCACTGTTAGGATCATCATCACAGCCACAGTCATCATCATCACCATTGTCACCATCACTACCACCATCACCATGACAACAACCATCACCAATAGTGTCACCATCATCACCTCCACTGTTAGGATCATCATCACAGTCACAGTCATCATCATCACCATTGTCACCATCACTACCACCATCACCATGACAACAACCATCACCAATAGTGTCACCATCATCACCACCACTGTTAGGATCATCATCACAGTTACAGTCATCATCATCACCATTGTCACCATCACTACCACCATCACCATGACAACAGCCATCACCAATAGTGTCACCATCATCACCACCATCACAGCCACAATCATCATTATCATCACTACCATCATCGCCATCATTGTTATCACGTCACCGCGATAATTCTGAATACTGCATTAATGACATAACTGCATCATCATCATCACCAGTCAAGTATTGACTCTATTCTAGGGTCTCACACACACACACACACACACACACACACACACACACACACACACGAGGCATTATTGATATAGTTTTAAGCTAATGCCCCAGGTTAAATGCCAAGACTCAGGAATCCAGTACCTGATGGTGACAGATTCACCCTCTGTGACCTTTGGAGAAGTAGTTGCTTTAGCTTGGCTGTTCCTCACTTTCCTCACCTGCTATGGGGGAGGAAGTGACAATTCTTACTTCACAGAGTTCTACATACAGCAGCCATCAACACACGTGAAGCAGTTAGCATGGAGCCTGGCATGGAGGGAAGACTCCAGTATAAAGCTTTACTCACCAGCCTAGAAAAGCAATGAATCCGGGGCTCACAGAGGTTTTGTGTTTGTTGGAGACCCTATGGGAAGAGATCAACAGTGTCTTACAAGCACACAGGCTACCTCCTTCAAGCTCCAGGAAAAGCCTCCCCAAAGATGACAGAATGAGGAAGTGAAGGGCAGCGGCACCTGCCAGCCACTTCCTTATTTGAATGAATAAGTGACGGTGCACCCAGCTCCTTATATTTCCCAGAGATCTTAAGCACACCAGAAGCACAAAAGCCCAGAAACAGCCTCTAATTGTTTCTCCATCTTTGACCTTTCAGGCCTCCAGTCCCCGTCTCTGAGCTGCCTTGTCAGACACTGTGGAACCCTCCTTCCTCCCCTCGCTCTCCAGACAGCTCCCTAACCACCCCTTTCATCACACGCTGACCTCACACACCTGCTCTTGACCTCGCTGGCCCTGAGACCAGCCATTCCAGAAGTGATGAGAAGGCCAGGATGTGTGTGTGACATTTGCTCCCCTGTAAATTGGCTCACTGGCAAGGATGGTGAATTACCATGGGGAAAAAATTTGCTTAAAGTTCATATTTGATTATAGTGTGGAAACAGATATGGTTAAAGGCCCTTGATAACTGAGGGAGAGAAAATGTGATTATTGCAAGCAGCCGAGCATCTAAAGCCCCACAGAAGACCAGATCCCACCCCAGCCACCCTGAGGGCCCCAAATGTGTCTCTGAGAGCTATACGAAGGGCCATCCCACCTCAAAAACACATGCACTACTTGCTCACCATGTTCAGACTGCAAAGACTGCCCCTTGTTCCGTTCTGACTCTACACACCTAGGGACATGCAGCTGAGGGGACCCTGTCAGCCGGGCGGCTGCTCTGTGGGTGTCGTTGTTGAATCCTGTACCCTCCTGAGAGCTTACCCTGGGTCCCACGATGTGTGCTGCTTTCCTCCAGGTAGCGGCTCTCAGCATCTGCATTCCCACAATGCCACTCAACAGTGTTCAGTAACACGGCAGACAAATCACTCATCCCTCCCAACAACAACACAGCACTGGGTGACTTGGAGACATCCCGGCTCCTCAGGAGGCCACATGAAGTTCACACATCCTCAGCAGATCCAAGATGGAAGAAATTTGACAATCAAAAATCTCAAAGGAAAGCGGGGTCACCCTTGCTTCTTGGGTTCCGCCTCTCTCCATCCATGGCCCTCACTGTGTGCTAGACTCCTGCTTCCATGTCTAGGACTTACCAGATTCATTTAGCATCTGCCTTCCTCCTGTCCCTGTGGCCCTCATGCCTCAGTAGGGTAATACCCCTCCTCCTACACCCCTGCAGTGGCCGCCTGGACTCAGGTTTCAGGGTTCTTAAATTCTTCATTCACAGGTGACAGAAGCACAGGAGAATGGGGAAATAGAAGGATGCAGAGGGTCCTAGAACCTACAAGAAGAACATTATGATGGGCGGATCTGGGCCCAGGGGTCCTGCTCAAACTATGGCACCAGCCAAGGACAATATATGCAGTAAACTTTGATCCCCTACCCAGATCTAACCAATGGACAAGACATTCTCCACAGTTGAGTGGAGAGTGGGGTCTGACTTTCACACGAACTCTGGTGCCCCACATTTGACCATGTCCCCTGGATGGGGAGGCCTGGTGGCACTCAGAGGAAGGATAGCAGGCTACCAAGAAGAGACTTGATACCCTATGAGCATATACAGGGGGAGGAGGTCCCCCTCAGTCACAGTCATAGGGGAGGGGAGTAAGGGGAAAATGGGAGGGAGGGAAGGAGGGAGGAATGGGAGGATACAAGGGATGGGATAACAATTGAGATGTAATATGAATAAATTAATAAAATATATTTTAAAAAATTCTTCATTCACGTAGCAAAGCCAGAGAGGCTTCCTAGAAATCCGGCCCAAACGCGGTGTTCCCTGAGAGTGAGGCGTCCACTGCTGGCCATTGCCAAGGCATACTGTCCTTATGAGAAGGGCTCTTCAGTTTGCAGCAATGCCTCAGAACTTCTAAAGAGCCATGCCCTTGAGGCCAGCCCACCCGCTGCCTCCTGTGGAGAGACGGAGCCTGACCCACAGGTTCTCAGTGAGTCAGCCTGTGTGGCCGGTCGGCCAGCACTAGCCAGTGAGATCTTGCTCCAAACCTAAATCTCACCTGCAAATTCTAACCTCCTCTTTGCACACAAGTCTCACCTATAAGCTTAGACATTCCCTCGCAGCTCAGACCTCACCTATGAACTTGAATGCTGCAGCCAGTGGCCTCCCTAGTCTAAGGAAAGACCCCATGGGAGAAGGATTTATGATGTCAGCCTGACCTGGTGTTTCCTGAAAGGATGCTACACACAGGGAAAGAAAGGAAGGCGTGCCTGCTGTCGTCCTGAAATGGCTCCTGTGTGGAGAGGACAATGAAGCTGGGGTGTCTCATGGGCACAGCCCTCAGCTCAGAGGTCCTATAGGTGACATAGCAGCCCACTAAGGTGGGGACAGGGACACCTGGGCCAGAGAGTGACCCCTGTCTGACAAGAGCAGCTTCCTACACTCTCCTAGCACACAGTACTATTGTCCTGAACAGAGCTGAGACTGAGACCTTTAACCCTGTGTTGTGGCCTTCTGGGACACTGCTGGAGGTCAGCTGCAGAACAGGACCACCAAGCTGCCCACGCAAGTTTCCTAGGGCTGCCATAATCAAACACCACAGTTGGGGCTTGACCAGCGAAGGTCTCTCCTCATAGTCGGCTGGTCAGAAGCCCAAGGTTTGCGGACCAGGGTCATCCCAGAAGCTACAGCATAGCCAGCTGTGGCCACCCCCAGCTCCTGATAGCCATTATCCTCATATCCTTGGACTCTCTGGTAGAAACACTGCCTGAGCCCTGGCTCCATAGTTTATATCCGTCAGCACCTGCCCAGGCTCTGTCCCATGCCAGATGAATGGGGGCTAGCAGCCCACAGTTAAGGTGCTGGGGGCAAGGCTGCTCCCGAACACCAGATGACGGATTCCTGCTCTGAGCCTGTCTAGAGAAAGAAAGCTTGGGGGGGGGGTTCATCTTGTAAGGGATCCAGATCCAGAGAGACCAGAATCCCCAGTGTGGATGCTCAGAGTTGATTTCCCCCACCCCAACACACACACACACACACACACACACACACACACAACTCCACCCTGCTCAACCTGAAACCACACACACACACACACACACACACACACACACACACACACACACACACACACACACACACACACACACACACACACACCCAACTCCACCCTGCTCAACCTGAAACCTGCAAGAAAAGAGACCAACTCCACCGGAATGCAATTAAAACAAGCTTTATTAAGTACTCTCCGGGAAGATGGACACTGGCTCACCCCACACCTGGATTTCCCAGAGAATGGCGCTGCATTAGGCTAACCAGGTGTTCACAAAGACAGAACCCATAAGGCTGTGGCAGGGTCTTCCTGACGCCATCCAATCAGGGACAAGCAAACATCTGATATACTTCCTGCCTCCGTAGCCCTCCCTTCCGCCTACATGTAATCAACCATGTCCTGTGCAGCCGAGGCAACCAACCTTGTTTACTGAAGTGAAAACATGTGGCTTGTTGTTACAAGACTAATAGCCCCAGCATTTAGGGATGTTATCTGACCTTAGGCAAACGGGGCTTACGGGTTAACTTTGGCCCTTACAACCCGACTCCACCCTCCCACCATGTCTGGTCAATTAGCATCAGGGCTGTTTGTTTAGATTCATTTCTGGTAGGCAGTATCGAAAAGCCTAAGTAGCAGAGACTCAGCCAAAAACATCTCTATCCCTGTCCCCACCTTTCTCAGAGCCGTCCTGTGGCCCTGCTGTGTGAGCTTGGTGAACATGGCTTCCTTCCTCCTCAGTGATCTCCTACGCCTCTTCTCCCCCACAGGCCTTAGGTGGGTCCTACTGTTGTTGTTTCACTAAGTAGTCTTACGGTGAAACCTCATCCTAACCGTGCTTACATCCATAGAGCCCTTCTGTTCTCAGCTCTGCTCTGAGAAGCCTCCTTTTTGAAGTGGGCAGTAGGAAACGCAGAGACTCCCATCTGGTCAGAGTGACATATTTAAGTGACCGTGAATGCGCAGCCATCGATGAATCATCTATATTAACTACCGTCCCCTCTCCAGGGCTTTGGCAATATCCCTGACGAGTGGGCAGAAAGAACGTGAGTGCAGGTGGAGGGAGAGAGGAGCTGTGAACTGACTTCTAGGCACACGGCTGCACTCACCACCTCACTGAGGCTGCAGTTCCCCTCACATCAGGCCACCCAGAATCACAGGAAGAATGTGGGAGAGACCACCCCTAGCTGAGGAGCTGCTGGCAGCTAGCAGCTTCTGCCTGAGGAAGAACCCTTCTCACTTAGGGACAGCCCAGTAGATGGGCCTGACTAGTGGTCCCTTACAAAGTGCGTAAGGACCACTAGTCAGGCCCAAGGGTTATTGATAACAATAAAATGAGGGCATGGATGGGGGGGACAGGGTGCGGGACCTAGGGAGATTGGAGGAGGGAGCAACCAATGTCCATGACCAAAATACATTGTATAAGTGTACGAATTTTTCAAAGAATAATAATAATAATAAAATACTGTGTTTTAAAGCTTAACTTTTCCCAACAGGACCTCAGAGCTCAAAACTGCTGTTCAAGTGGATGCCTTGTCACCAGGGATACAAAAGGAGGCACTGAAGAAATGTGCCCACGTCTCCATTTGTGTTGCTTAGTTTTCGGTCAACCTGATGCTCGCTAAGTTCATCTGGGAAGAGGGAACCTCACTTGAGAAAATGCCTGCGCAAGTCTGTGGGACATTTCACTTACCGACAGTGATGTGGGAATGCCCCAGTCCACTGTGGATGGTACCATTGGAGGGCAGGTGTTCCTGCGGTGTGTGAGGAAGCAGGCTGAACAAGCGGCAGAGAGAAAGCCAGTAAGCAGTATTCCTCTGGTGTTTCTGCTGCCTCGGCTTGCCTTCACGATGGACTATAAGCTGCAAGCCGAAGTAAACCCTCTCTTCCCAAGTCACTTTTGGTCACGTGGCATTTATCACAGCACCAGGGAACAAAATAGGACAGCCATTTAATGTCACTTCCCAGAAATCCCGTAGCTACCTAGAGTCCATTACCTGTATCTAGCTGCGAGACAAGCTGAGCGACATATTTGTTTTAGGCTATCCTGTCCAACTCAAACTTGGAGGGTCTCGTCATTAAGGAAGAAGGGCACAACAGTACTACAGCTCAGAGACACAACTACAAGGCAGCAATTAAGTCAGTGTATCACCTCATTAAAGATTTAATAAGCCCTAGCTGAGATGTTTACGTCAGCACTGACATGGATCAACAGTATAGCTAAAATATTTTTTAAAGTGCGTGAAGGAGCTTAGCCTAAGAAGAAGATGCTGTTAGATTCCTGTGGCAGGTGGGGTCAGTATGGATCCTCTCAGGACAGCCCAGTCCCCCTGAGCCCAGGCTGGGAAAGTAGGGCAGACCCAGAGCCACAGGGGAGCCGAGCTCAGACATGTTTTTCCCAGCCCACTCTCATGTACTTAAGACGAAATGGATGCACAGTGATTGAAGGCGCCACAGACGCCAGGGTGCAGGGGTGGCATCTAGGTCACCTCCCCAGTGTCATCTCCTGTGTATGGACACAGACTTTGGCCAGTGGTGGGACCAAGCTGGTTGGTGCCCCTGAGTTACAGAGGGAGCTAGTAGAGACACCTTGCTGAAAACACTTCACACATAGAGCGCACCCCAGTGCTACAACAAGGGGCTTAGCTGTATTAACTCCCCCTCACCCCATTGTGACCCTTGGCTTGATTAAGTCCTGTGATATCACCCTTGAAAATAAATTCCCAGAGAGCACCACCCTCCCCGGCCTTCGCCTGCCTGGCTCTGTGAGAAGAGAGTGGGTTTTGCAGAGAGAGAGAGAGGCTGGGTTAAGCCTGCAGAACGAGGACTTAAAAGGCTTCTAAGAGCTTCCAGCAAACAGCCTGAGGATGTCACCCAGCACGGCCCTGCCCCAGAAGCCTGAGCAAAATCAATACTGACTCAAAGGGCAGGCTGAGCCTGGATTAGCCCAATTGCCAGCTCCGTTGAGCAGAGCCCAGACTCTCATGTTTTCTCGAAATCAGGAAAGAGATGACAAGCCTTGGCATTATTAGCAGGGCACCTGAGCCACCTCAAGCCAAATTCGTGCCTCACAGGTGCAGGCTAGCTCTCTCGGGAAACAGGAGCTGCTCACAGTGACAAGAAGTGTGTCTGCGTGCGCACGAGCTGTGGTCCAGGGACTCAATTCTCCTTCCTAGAACGTCACTAGGTCTGAGACGAGATTGAAGGAGTCGTCAGAGACTGGAAATAAGAAGAAAGGCATTCAGTGCTTGTATTCAAATCTCTTTTGGGGCGGAAAGCCTTCTGTCCTGTCCCGTCCTGTGAGGTCAGCAGTGACCCTGGAGAGTAGCCTCGCTTTATCATAGCCCTCTCCCCACTCCTCCATTTTCTCCTGCAGCTAGTCACTCAAATGTCACCTCTAGGCTTGGTGACCACAGTCCTGTCATCATGCCTAGGGAGAGCACCACGGAGCTGAGGACTGTCAGAAGCCCCAGGTGTCTTCCACAGTGGCCTGTAACAAAACACCACGAGGAGGAGCAAGGTTCCATGGTTTGGAAGTTGAAGGTGGAGTCAAGGTGTCCCAGGTCACACCCTCCCTACCCTCAGGAGCGTCCTCCTGCCCTGTCCAGCTCCCAGTGGCTGCCTCATAGCTTGCCTGGAGTTTGGCTAAGTCCAGCCTTTACCCCCATCTCCACAAAACTTTCATTTCAGTGTCTTTCCAGAACCTCTCCTCTTGTCCCTTATAAGGACACTAGCCATCAGGGTTAGAGCCATCTGGGCTATGGAAGCTGGCTTCATCTCAGGAGGTAGGGTCTTACTCCCCAGTTTGGCTGGAAATCAGCCTTGAGGTGACTGGTAAGATGTAAGAGGTAAAAATTCAAAACAAAACAAAATGGGAAGGGGGATGAGTAAAAGCTGGAGCCACAGAACTCATTCTGGAACATTCTGACACCAAACGAGGAAACATGGAGCACAGTGAGAAGTGCGGATCTGTGCTTGTTTAATGCTTAATATTTAACGTGTTGCACTGTAGACCCTGCATCCAATGAGAACACCCAGAAGAAAAAAAACCACACAGGAAACAATACTGGAAGAGAAAGTTATTTACAACTGATGCCAAACCCTACCCTACAAAACAATTGTGACTAACCTGGGCTAAGCGCTGAGAGTCTTCTTTTTAAACTAAGGGTATAAGTAAGTGACCTGAGGCTGTGCAGGAGGAAGGGTGGGGCCAGTGTCCACAGCGCTCAGTTGTAGCACTATAGCTGCAGAAAAAGCCAAGAAGGTCCCAGGCCCTACCAGCTCTAACTGCCCATCCAAGCAACCTAAGGCTGATGATGCCACTTCGACTGAATGTTTCCAGTGACCTTGTGGTGGGAGGGCACCGGACTCACTACACTTTTTTACTTCAAGTGCTTGGTCAATGGCCACATCATTTTGTCACCCTTCATCATTCATGGACCTTTTTTGTGCAGATCCTCAAGCCCTGGCTTGTGGGTAGACAGCGGTGGCAGGGCGGGGTGGGGGTGGGAGGTTCCTGCCGTCAACCAACGCGCAGGAACCTGGAACACACAACACAGGGTCTGGATCAGCAACAGTGCCCGATGCTTTTCTGTTGCTGTACAAACACCACGGCCAACGCAACCTACAGATGAATTTATTTGCAGTTAAAGTCCCAGAGGGTTAGAGCCCATGGCGGTGGAGCAGAGGCAGAAGACAGCAGACATGGTGGACGGGGCTTGAACCACAAGCGTGAGATGCAGAGATAGCAAACTAGAAACAGCAGGAGTCCTTAAATTAATCAACAAAAACAAAAACACTGCCTCTAGTGACATACTTCCTCCAACAAGGCTTCCTTTATAAGCTTCCCAGACAGTGCCACCAACTGGGGACCAAGTATTCAAATGTCTGAACCTTCTGGGGGACAATCTCCTTCAAAGCACAAGAGTGGACATGAGGGGTCTAGGGCACCTGTATCTACTACCCACTGGGGGACAATGCTACGGGTCCCCAGCTCTGGGGACCAGGCGACGGGCTCGGTGGTCAGGGTCTGAGCATTAGGGAAAGTGCCTTGGCATCCTTCAGAGGGAGACAAGTGAGCCGGAGATGGGAAGAGCATGTGCTCGGCTGAGCACTTAGTTTCCTACACTTTTTGACACTGACAAAGGGGAGGGTTCAACACAGTTGGAGATGTAGTTGGACTGAGTGACGCGGGAAAGCTAGAGACTGTTTGCAGAGTCTGTACTGTCTTTCTCATTGCTTGCTGTCATCCAACCTAAGCACCAGGCAGGGGTACACAGCAAAATCTTTGGTTTGGGGTCATGCACCCCAATCTGAGATGGCAGCCAAGCCAGCCCCGCAGGCCCCTTCACTGCTGTCTAGTACACTCCTCAACCCACCCCACAGATCAGTCTTGGGTCTGAGAGTCCTGCCCCCAGTGCATAGAACCATCCCATCAGTGCTCAGGGCATGTTGGCTTAGGAACAGATGCTGGGCACCCCCAGACCTTTCTGTTCCACGTTCTACCAACAGAGACATCCTAAGATGTGTCTCCTAGATTCCCCCACTCAGGAAGCCCCCTGTCCACTTAACCACGTTAACGCCATTTTCCTTCACAGTGACCCCATCAGAGCAGGGGCTTGTCTAATCACAGGCACAATGCGTTTTAATGATAATTACAGGCTTCCCGGGATGTAGCAGACCTCATTTCATGCGTGGGTACCCTTTAAACACGGCAGAGAGGGGGGAACCCTGCCCCCATCCCATTTGGCAAACCTTGGGGTGAACGGAAATGTCACACAACGGAAAAGAATATGAGGCTTATGAGGTGCGTCTTTCACCACCATGAAGAATTCTGTTTAAACACAGTCGTGCTTGTTGAGTTCTGCCCTGTTGGTATCCTCTGACAAGGAAGCTTACCAGACGTAGGGCTCCTGTGATGCCAGGGACAGGGGAGGGGGGAGATCAAAGTATCCCGACATGGCCTGAGACCCACCATGCAAGCTCTCTGACTCTCATTGGTCCCACTTTCAGATGAAAAGTGCCAGCCAGACCCTGTGCCCCCTAAAAATCCAACAATTATCCAACAGGGCACAGAACATGGAGAGCACATAGGTAAAGCAATGGGACCTCTACCTAGGGGTGTGAATGTCAAATTCTCTTCGTGAGCTTTGACACCATAGCACGAAACCCAAAGGAAGAGGGCTGCAAAAACAACAGAACTGCATCCCTTAGTTATGGGGTCAGATGTCTGAGACCCAGAGCTGGGCAGGCCATGCCCCCTGACCATTCCTTCCTGTCTTTCTGGTGCCTGCCAATGCCAGCCATCTTCACACCCCTCGCTCTACAGCTGCACCATAGTACCACTCGCTGCTCTGTCCCTGTCGCCTCACCTCTGTCTTCTCCCTTCGATGTATGGGGACCATCCCTTTGTCAGGAAGACGCTAACCTACGTGGCTTTCTCTATAGCGACCTGGCTTCCAGATGCATCATAGTCCCAGGTCCTGCAAGGGCTGGGACCTTTTGAGCCACTGCATGAGTGAGAAGAGGCCCTTGGTGCAATTGTAGGTGCTGACAGGAAGATTCAGGTACATGCAAGCTGAAGATGAGGTATCCAGCAACAGAGCAGACTGGATAGCGCAGCTGCCAGCCCAGGAGTGCCAAGAACTCTGTGTCCCCTGGGAGTGTGGAGGGCTATGCCAACCCCAGGAACACCAAGAACTGTGGAGAGTCCAGGACCACCGAAGACCATATGAAACTTCTACACACACACACACACACACACACACACCCCTATGGTAAGTTATACACGAAAATACACAAACATTTAGTTAGCTCTTAACACTTCATTTACTGTAAAATAAAACCCTACTTTGTGGGTCTCCAGGGTCCTGCCCAGCCTCAGGGGCCACACTGGGGCTATCTCACTGGGGGGGGTGCTTTCCCATCTGTTCTCAGCCCAGCAAACTCTGGTTCCTCCTCCTCCTCCTTCTCCTCCTCATCCTCTTCCTCTTCCTCCTCCTCCTTTCTCTCTGTCTCTCTCTGTGTCTCTCTCTGTCTCTCGGTCTCTGTCTGTCTCTCTGTCTCTGTCTCTGTCTGTCTCTCTCTCTCTCTCACACACACACACACACACACATTTTCAGTCATGAAAATCTTAAAATCATGAAAAATACCAGTATGTTATGCATTCATATACTCACCTACGTCCTGTGTGAACCCCTCCCTCATTTGAGGTACTTCAGACCTTTATTATTAGATGATAGATATAGAGATAACTGACATGGGGTACACATGTAGATAGGTAGAGATGGGGTGCATGTAGATACAGATAGACGATAAGGAGTTATAGATAAATAGAGATGAAAGAGATACACAGGGGGGCAGGAATATAGATACAAATAGATTTGAGCCAGGGTCTCACTATGTAGCCCCAGCTGGTCTAGATCACTATGAGGACCAGGCTGGCCTTGAATTTACAGAGATCCACCCATCTTTCCCTCTGACTCCCTGGTTGGGTGCTTGATTAAAGGCATGCTGTGTGCATGAGCTACCACACCTGGCCAGACATTAGTTTTGTTTTAACTAATGCATCATGGGTAACAGTTAGAAATCCCACATCCAACTCACTGCCCCGCTTCCACTCCCTCCTGGCACCTTTCATAAACACATGTGCACACATGTGCACACACACACATCTCTACATATGGTCTGTATAAGCTTTCACAAATAATGTGGTATCATATAAGTAAAGGCACCACCGTGAGACCCATCCAGCTTGACATGGTGTCCTCGATATGATTTTAACTGTGGCGTGCTAGCCCGCTGTGGAATGGCCACCACAGGTTTTCCCACCCCACCCCACCTCACCCCAACACCCCAATCCCTGTACCCTTCTCAGGTCAGCATACCGTCACTCCATCTCCCACATCAGCCTTGAGGCACCAATACTGCTGTGGGGTCTGCGTGTGACATCTCAGCAGCAGGTGGCCTGGTGTCTCTCTAAGTTAAGTGTCTCAGCCACGTGCTGGGGGCACAGACCGTGAGTGATTTGGTTTAGCTGAGTATCAGGATGCTCTCCTTGAGCTTGTAGCAACGTGCACTCCCAGCAGCAGCCTGCTCCTCCCTGCATTAATGTGCCCATCTGCCGGATGCCTACTATGAGTGGCCAGCACTCTGAAGACACCTCTGCATGACGACCACATACAGACCAAGCCTAGAGACAAGTTTCCTGGCTCTGTCCCCAAACCATGTGGATTGACTTGGCCTGTGTTAAGTTAATCTGTGGCACGGTTTCCCCATTTGAAATAACTGATAAAGTTAAAACACACACACATACACAAGCACGGCCATGTGTGCATGTAGATGGGCATCTGTGTAGAAGTGTACATGCAACGTCCAGTGCAGATGCAGGAATGCACACAGGTACAGACACAGCCATAGATAGATGATCAGGTGCCAGCACAAATATGCGCTGGGGCATATAGACATGTGTGAGCCAGTGTCGACAATTTGTGCTCTGGGCCAGTTCCCACTATGGGAGTATGTTCTAGCACTTTCTACCTGCTAGACACCTTTTCTGATTTAAGCACTCAGGATTCCACAGTTGGCCTGCTGCCAGCTTCTCGGAACACACCAGGGTGTGTGTGTGGAGGCACATCTGCCTTTATCAAGTGCTTCAGAGGAAGGCAGGGTGCTGCCAGGGCCCGGCTTCAGCCAAGGTGCACAGCCGGGCCCATGGCCCCAACTCAGGCTTCCTGACACTTCTGTGCAGTCATGTGACACATGATGTTGTGACCCAAGATCTCACACGGAGAGGCTGGGTAGCCATTCCACCACCTGAGCCTGGGTCTGTCTCTCCATCACGTCCTCCCTCCTCACATACGGCTGTGCTGGTCCCCAGCCCTCCATCCTCTCCCTGAGGCTGGTGCTCAGGTGGCTTTTCCATCACTCCGTGTGGCAGCTCCTCATGTTCAGCCACCATTGCCACCAAGTAATGGCTGTCATTATGTGATTGCCCCGTCGCTGGGCTGCCGATTTGTCATTGTTAGCATTTATGAAGTACCTGGTCCATCTACAGAAAATGATAATAATAAAAAATAAGGAAAAAGTGTTCTCTGATGGCCACAGCTCCTCACAGAGCAAAGGGCCAAGAAAAAAGAGAGGCACATGGAAGATGGTGTGGGGTGAACTGGGATCTGCAGGCTATCGAATAAATATTTGAGCTCCATGAGCTCAGCCCTGAAAATACCAGAATCCGCTCTCACTGAGGTTGAGTGCTACACCACGGGGTAAGAGAAGCCTGAGAAAGGTGCTGTCTGTCAACGCTCAGGACAAGCCCAGGCGGCAGCAACCTGTGGGCATGCTGTGTGGATAGAGTGTGTAAAAAGAGAGACTGGCCCATTTCAGGGTCTGCTCAGCGAGGACCAGGCCAAGCTGGCCCTCAGGGGCCACACTAATCTGCTTTGTTTGCGGTTTCTCAGCACTGGGAAGAGGGCGCCTGTGGGGCCCACAGTGGCCAGGGAGCTTCCAGGAAGCAGCAGATTTCACGACACACTCAGACAGACAGGGAGACAAGCACAGGTACACTTCCTTCTTCCGAGTGGCTTGTCTGGTACCCTCAAGGTCAAAAGGACCAACATCCAGCTGGAAGTCTCGTGCACACCGTCAAGTGGCAAGGGGCCAGTGTCTGGTAACCTACCCTCCAGCTGACAGTGGGTTTAAAAATACCAACATTCCGTGCAGCTTTAGAGGTGGGATACAAGGACAGCCCGACAGACAAGCAAGAAGCAGGTGGTCTCAAGCGGTGTCCCTGAGCTGGCCTCTATCTTACCTCAAGCCTTTGTCTTCAGAGGGCATTCCCTCTTGACCAGCAGGGACCCTGTAAGCAGCCAGGGACGAATAGAGCTGTCACTCTTCGTGAACTCCTCATGGGACCCACAAGCTGGATTTAGCCTGAAGTCAGCAAGTCATTGATTCAGGAGAAATCGGGGAATGCTGGGAAAGGGGGCCTGAGAGAATATAACATTCATGAGCCTGGCTCTACCAAGACTCTGAGAACACAGCGGGGCTGACCCAGCACCACACCGTGAGACTCTGATCACGACCTGGCATCCCAGCACCCCAACCCGGAGCAGAGGCTTCAGGTCCATGTCAGAGCAGAAGAGGCTGCAGGGCTCATCTGGATGTCTACAGCCCTTGGGTCTTGTCCCTGCCCACCTGCCTAGGAGAGATAGCCCCAGCCCCAGGATAGCCTCTCTAATGCAGACTCCCATGTATGCCAGAATGAAACCTGAAATTTGGAAGGTCGGAAAGTCCACCGGCTCACCTTAGAGCTTTCTGTGGCCCTCGCCTGCAGCCAAAGACAGCAAGAGAGACTCGTTTGGCAAGGACTGTTTTGAGAAGAGGAAGTGTTGGGGTGCTGCCACCATGGGGGTATGCTGGATACTTTGGATACTTTTGTGCCAACTTCACACAAGCTAGAGTCATCTAAAATTGAGGGAACTTTTGCCATCATAAGAGAGGTCTGTAGGCAAGCCTGTAAGGCATTTTCTTAAATTAGTGACTGATGAGGAAAGAGCCAAGCCATTGTGGGTACTATCCCTGAGCCATTTGGTCCCCTAAGAAAGCAGGCTGAGCAAGCCGGTAAGCAGCGCCCCTCCATGGCCTCTGCCTCAGCTCCTGACTCCAGGTTCTGCCCTGTTTGAGTTCCTGTTCTGACTTGCTTTGATGGTGAACAGTGATGTGGACGCCCGAGCCGAATAAACCCTTTCCTCCCCAACTTGCTTTGTGGTCACGTGTTTCATCACAGCAGCGGTAACCCTCGCTGAGACAAGTGGGTGACTGACACAGGGTTGAGGGCTGCTGCAGTGGAGAAACACCATTTGACATCTTAATCTTCCACTCAAGCATGCCCAATGTAGGCAGAAAGCACTCTTCTTTCCGGCAAGGAGCAGGTATGAAGGTGGGCAAGTCTCAGATGCGGGTGGGGAATAAAAGGTGACTCTGTGGTACTGGGGTTGTCCAAGCTTTCTTTCTACTGTGACGAAACATCACTACCAAAACCAGCTTGGCTCACACATCCATGTCACAGGCCACCACTGAAAGAAGTCAGAGCAGGAACCTGGAGGTAGGACTGAGAGCAGAGGCCATGCTTACTGCCTTGCTCCCCATTGCTTGCTCAGCCTGCTTCCTTATACCATCCAGGATTGCTTTCCCAGGGGTGGCTATGCCTTCCCACATCAACCACCAGTTAAGAAACGGCCCCCCGCCCCCCAGACATGCCTATGGGCCGATCTGATGGAGGCAAGTCCTCAAATAAAGTTCTTTCTTCCCAAATGACGTGAGTTTCTGTTAAATTGGTCACATAAACAGCAAACAAATGAAAACAGAATTCTACATGAGTGAGTGACACCCCCCCCCCACCAAGTGCCTGAGCTCAGGAGGGGCTGGTTATTGGCTTAGGTAGGCGTGGGAAGAGAAACTCTAAACCAAATTGAACAGACAGGCACGTCCAGTTGTTCAGTGGAGACAGCCGCTCAGGCAGTCACATATGACAAAGAGCAGCATTTATAGGGTTGCATCTAGTCTTGTCCCATATGAGAAAGGTGCACCCATGAGCCTCCTCTGTTGTGGGAGAAAGGTCAAGGCTGCAGAGAGCTTCTGCCCAGAGCACAGCAGAGTGGGGATTATGGAAAGATCCTTGCCTCTCAGACGGCAGGCTTGGGTAGATGCCACAGGCCTCTTGGCTTGTGATGTGGGCAACTAGATGCAGGAGCAGAGCAGGGCTGACTCTGGGCTTGGCTTAAAACCAGCAGCATCCAGTGGGCATTCTCAAACCGTGGGGGTGCTGTTCCCCAAATTCAAGTGGTACTGACACTCCTTCAGGGGTCAGAGACTCCACAACCAACCCCTGATTTGGGAAAGGGTGTCCTGGCGTGCCGTAAACCACACTATTCCTGACCCTAGCCATTGTGCTGCTGAGCCCGCCGTGTCTGGTCTCCACCTTCACAGCTCTACGCGGCTCCCTAACATGTTCAATGTACCTGCATCATCCTATGTGCCCTACGTGTGGGGCTTTTTAATGCTTAAAGGGGTAGGCCCAAACCTGCTCCCATGACACCTCATTGGCCCAGTCCACTCTCCTTAGTCTGTGAGAAGATGGAGATTGACAAAGTACACAGCTGGGAGGCAAGATCTTGAACATGACCCACTTCTCTGCCCCCAAGAAGTCACGCTGAGCCAGGCCCTGAGTTCTTAGGATCTCAGTCTAAGCCATCTCTCAAGTACCCTGCATCGAAACCTTAGCTCCATCTGACAAGAGCTGTCAGGACATGGCTGGACCATAAAGGTTCTGACCTCATCAATGGATCAGCCATGGACGAGCTCAGACCGAATGGAGGATTAAGAGATGGGAGCTAGCTGGAGGGCATGGGTCCTCAAGGGAGTGCCGTTAAAGGGTGTGTCTTACTTCCAGAACCTTCTCCCTTTTCTGCTTCATGGCAGCCATGAAGCAGCTCTGGTCCTCAGCACCCTTCTGCCAAGCTCCTCTGCTTTGGTCTCCTGGGATCTCATGTGTGCCAGCCAGGCATCTGTGTCCAGTGCAGCTGATATAAGAGGGAGCTCACCCGCCACACGATGCTTGCCCCGCCGTGCCTTTGAGCTCATACAGAGAGGAGGAGGAGGCAGGCAGAGAGCACACGCTAGAGCACAGAAATCAATAAATAACGGGCTTAGTGATGGGGCCTGTGGCCTTCCAGCACAGGGTTCTGCAGGGCCAGTCAAGAGGAATACTTCATTTGCAAGCCACAAGTAAAGGACCTAGTGACAGTCTGTGCAGTGTTGTTCCTGCAGGCTGCCCCTTAGAATCGCCTGAGGCTGCATTTACAAGACTTTGTCATCCTGACTTTAATGGTGATGGTAGTGTTTGTCTCAATGTTTCTGAAATTCTTTGATCCATATGTCCGAACTGCCGTGTGACCCAAAGCTGTAAGGGCCCCAGTGGCAGAGACTGCATGGATTTATAACACAAAGAGAAACATGTCAGAACTTCTCAGGGATGGACTCAGAAGTCTGCTGTGGATGCCCCTTATTTAGAATAAGCTTAAATATTTGTTTAAAGTGGGGTGGGCGGGGGGGGGTGCAGAAAGATGGCTCAGTGCAAACTGCCTGTAGCCACCAAGTCTGATGACCTGAGTTCAAATACTAGGACCCAGAGGGCAGAAAGTGAGAACTCACTTCCTGAAGGTGTCCTCTGACCTCCAGATGCACCATGGCGCGCAAACACACACACACACACACACACACACACACACACACACACACACACACACAAATAAAGCAAAACTTGAAAAGAAAAATACTCTGGACCGGAGGAAGCCCCGCTCTGTCCTAGAAACCCTAGAGTTTAACTTATACCCCTTTGGGGTCTCGCCTTTAGGCAAGGGGCTGGCCACGTGACCTACACATGCACATGATGGCCTTGCTTATGGCTGAGCTCTGCCTGCTGCCATGTAAGGTAGCTCCACCTTCCAGGAACAGCTCTCCCAAGCAAAGGGCAGCTAGAAACCAGGCACTTCCCCCTGGATGATCACCACAGGCAATGCAAGTGCCTGATCTCTGATCGCTGGCTCCCAACTCGAACTCTGTCACCCCTTGCATAGGGACAGTGAAGACAGATCCCCGGGGCCAGAGGATGCTAGCTGGTGGCGTGGGCAAGGCAACACACGAGGATTGATATGTTTAATCTGAGGCTGGCTCTGCACAGTGAGAAAGACGGCACTCCATCTGTCAGGGTCAGACAGCTTTCTGCAGACAGAGCTATCCAAATTGCACGTCTCTTCCATTAGGGGGTTGTGTTATTAAATACAGGCCCTGCCACCAAGAGAAAAATACGTGCTCTTGCCAAAGGTCTTCATAGATGGTGGCTCGTGCTCCCCCTTCCCACCCCCAAGTCTGGAAACAAGGGTCTCTCCCTCACTCACCCTCTCTTCATGCCGCCAGTCTTTACCAAACATACTGGCGGGGGGGGGGGGGCAAAGATGCCACCTTCTGAGCTGTACCCTCTGCCAGAGGTCTGCGGCCGAGCAGCACGCAGTGTGTGTCTCTCTGCCCTGGGCCTGGCATGAGTGGAACCACCAGCCAGAGGTCTGAAGGGTCGAAGCTGGGAGGCCAGGGGCCAGCAGCAGCAGCGTGAGGATTCTCACAGCTAATGGGTAGGAAGCCAATGTTGACAGTAAAATGGCCTTTACTAGACATGAGGAACTGTGCTGCTCAGCTTCATACATTGCTCGGTCTATTTAACCCTTGAAATGACCCCAAATGTTGTGCTGCCATCTTTCCACCTTGGAAACAGGGAGCTAGGCAGAGAAACATTGAGATTAAATTCCCTTAGCAGAGGCCGCCCGGATGGTGAGTGGGAAAGCGCTGGTGGAACGCACTTCCTCTAGGAGCGCTGAGCACAGTGCCTGCTTCTCAAGACTGGATAAGAATTGACTAGGGTGCCAACCCTCTCCTTCATCTGGGACTTGCTGTCCTATCTACAAGGCACAGAATCTTCTCCAGTGTCATCCTGCTTCTGCCAAGAGTAAGGTCTGTACAGTGTCAGGGTATAAGAGACCCCAAGCACAGCTTAGCATCTGTAGCCTTGATTGTCCTGTAAGATGACAGGCACAGTCTATATGACACTCACAGGGCCTTTGTGAGGACTCGGCAAGCCAATATCATTAAGCCTTAGGAAAAGCGGACAATGCACGAGTGTTCTCTAAGTGTGTTTAAAATAATTGTTTAAAAAAAAAAAAAAGAGTGTTTTTCCCTCCCACTGGTATCAGGTGACCCTTACCCATCACCACAGTGAGGCTCCATCAGTTTCCCCAGAGAAAACACCCACCCCCTCCCCTGCTTCATTTTCTCCTTCACCGCTTGGCTTGGTATTATGATGCTGACTAGACACATCCTGGTCATTGGGAGCATAAGAGCTGCCCCGGGGCATTTAAAAAAGGGAAAGAAATTGTCCCTTACTGTCTCACTCAAAAGTCCTCATTCCCCGGAGGACAAGACACTGAAGCATTCCGCCATAGCTTTTCCTGGACAGGACAGGGGATGAGAAATACAAACAAGATTCATGTGTCTGGAGACCCACAGAGGGCTGGCAAGGCTGGCTCCAGGGGGTAAAGTTCAAAGCCACAGCCATGCGCCAAAACATAGAGCTACCCTGTGCTCCGCCTCCTCACTTCCAGCTCCAAGCCTGCCCTCTTCCCAGCCCTCAGCAGGGCTAGGCTGCAGGTCCAGCTCGTGCTGGCTGCTGCTCTCCTGAGCCGCGCTTCACCCACTGACTGTTCCAGTCAACAGCCCTGTGGATTTGTGGAACAGCGTATCTGGGAGAGCACCTGCATGCGTCGCTAGAGCATGCAGGATAGAAAAGAGCCAAGTGAATATGAGCGCATCTCCGTGTGCCTCAGTTCCCTCGTCTACACAATGGAATAACAGCAGCCTCACACCGCAGGGATTTTATAGGAATCAAATGAGTTAATATGCATAAGACCTGGAGAGAATGGTGGCTGGCATAAAAGAGGTACTCTCCTTAACGCCATCATCATCATCTTCTTCTTCCTCCTCCTCCTCTTCATCACTGTTACATCACCACCAGCACCATTCGCACCATCACTACCACACCATCATCACCAAAATCACCATCACAAACACCACCACGACCACCATCATTGCCAACACTGTCACTGCACTGTCATATCCCCACCATCACCTGATGAGGGCGCCTTCAGCAAATATGGCCATTTGGACCTCCTGTGTTCTGCTTGACAAAACCTCTCCTGCCCCCTCCCTTTCGGTGACTTCTCGGGAAACTCTCCAGGAGACCTCCTGTCTTTAGGTTTCTCAATAACCAGATATAGATCTGTTTCACCTAGATTAGTGCCCGGTCTCGCTGTCCCACGCTTCTAGGAAACTGCCAGCGCAGCGCCACCCGACCATGAAGGGAACATTGTGCGGTATGCAGCAGCAGGGGGCTGACCTCGCTCTCACCCTAGTTCCCCCTCTGCCCCCATCCAACATCCTGCCTTGTGCTTTTAAGCAGCTTGAGAAAATAAAATTTTGTCAGCTTGATAAGATCTTTTTGACTTGCTGTCCGTTCTTTGTGTCTCTTGTGCCCTATTCTCTCCCTAGGGGTCTGTGGGTGTCGGTTGATTGTCCGGCGGGCCCTGACAATCATCCCCATCTCCATCACTACCACTATTATGACCACTGTCATCACTATCATCACTATTATCACCATCATATCATTACCATTATCTTTATCAGTGTAATCACCAATGATGGTGATGATCACCATTATTACTCAAATTACAATAACTATCACCATCACTACCATCTTCATCACTATCATCAAATCACAACCATCATGATGATATCCATCATTACTACCATGAGCCTCACCCTCATCATCCAACATCACTACCATCTTGACATCATCAGTACTACTACCATTGCCACCAACCAGTATCTTCACCAACACCATTATCATATCACTACCATCCTCACTGTCTTCTTACCACCATCATCACCACCATCATCACCATTACCATCATCATCACCATTATCACCATTACCATCATCACCATCATCATCACCATCATCACCACCATCATCACCATTACCATCATCACCATCATCATCACCATTACCATCATCATCACCATTATCACCATTACCATCATCACAATCATCATCACCATTACCATCATCACCATCATCATCACCATCACGATCATCACCATCATCATCATCATCATCACCACCATCATCACCATTACCATCATCACCATCATCACCACCATCATCACCATTACCATCATCACCATCATCATCACCATTACCATCATCATCACCATCATCACCATTACCATCATCACCATCATCATCACCATTACCATCATCATCACCATTATCACCATTACCATCATCACAATCATCATCACCATTACCATCATCACCATCATCATCACCATCACGATCATCACCATCATCATCATCATCATCACCACCATCATCATCACCACCACCACCATCATCACCATCACCATCACCATCATCATTGCCACCACTATCATGATCACTCTACAAGGTGACCATACACTAAGCAGAGGTGAGCTATCCTGGGGTAAGAGAGGAGCATGAGAAAACACACCAGGCAGACAGGAGAGATACAGGAAGTAGAGGCTGGTAGGGGATTCATGGGGACCATTTTGGTTAACACACTCACAGCAGGCAGATACTGGAGACCCTACGGTCAAGATTGAGTTCATTGCAGTTGGAGACCAGGACACCTGCCCGCCCCCCTCCCCCGTCCTCCTCATTGTCCTCCTCCTCACCCTCCTCCTGCTCCTCCCCACAGCCTCTAGATTTGCCCCGTTTTGCCCTCAGACTCAACCACTGCACTTATGCTTGTGTGATGCCACCACACGGTCTTCAGGGCCTCTGACCACCTGCACCAAGAGATGGGTGCACACAGCCGAGACCAGGCATCCCATCCCTACCACCTGAATGGCTCTTCCCTATGCTGGGCGTGGCCCCTTCGCTCAGGAACTTTTTGCTGCTTCGTTCAGTTGAAGAAACAGGCCTCCTAGGCTTCCTCTCAGAGGCTGGTTCAAAGTCTCTGGGGCTGGGAATGAGACCAGTGTGGTAATTAGCTGGCAGGATGCGGGTGCCAGGCTCCAGCTCTGGAACTCTGCAATCAGAATAATGTGGGAGCTGATTTGTTCCCTCCAAAATGGGCCATTATTGTTCGATTTCCCTCCGGCTAGCTTTGGTGACATCGCTGATGTCTGCTTCCCACCTGGGGGCCTCCTGAGCCCGTCTGGAGAAGGCCGCAGGTCCCCGGTGAGGCTGTAAGTGGCTCATTATGACTCTCGACTGCACGCTCGCTCTTTTTCCTCACTTGGGGTCACATTTCATTTTGGTTTAAATAATGAAACCAGCAGACCGGAGATTAGAGCTGTTAAAGGATTTTTGCTCCCAGGAAACAGTCGCCTGTCCAAGATGTAAACTTGCCAGCAGCTCAGTGATCCTCTGTGCCAGTAGGCCTGAGCTGGGAAACACAAGGCCCAAGGCCACAGCATGTCAGACCTGCCGTCTGATGGGTCAGAGGGCAAGCCGCAGCCTGCCTGCTTCAGGGACAGACTGGGAGGTGTGGCTGGAGAAAGTTCCAAAGGCTGATGGGAGAAAGAGCCCCAAACAAGGGAGAGCTTCCAGTCTGAGCAGTGATTCTGCCCTATCACACCCAGGAAACTTTGTCTCTCCTCAAGTTCACTAAGGCTCTCTGCAGCCCCAAGGCAGAGGTATGCAAACGGTTCACAGGCTCTCCTATGGCCACAGTTTCTGTAGCAGGCCCAGACTGGAGCTGTTCGCTTCTCACCTCACAACGTTGGTGCACTTTTCTTCCTCCAGTAGAGACACCGGCAGTCCAGAGCACCTGGTCAACAGCTCAGGCTGGCTCAGCAGGAAGGTTTGCTGCCCTGTACATAGCAAGACCTGCCTCACATCCTGCGGACCGAGGAACTGCCACCGTCTCAGCAGCAACCCTCAGGGTCACCTTGAGCTCTGTGGGCCTTGGTGTCTCTGTCTGCAAGGTGGAAGGGAGCTACCAAGCTGGGAGTGGACAGGGAAGCCTGAACTTGGCTAAGATGGGGGTGGGGTAAGGGTGAGGGGGTGGATGGATGGAGGGTAGGGGGTTCAGGCCATTAGGGTGAGCAGCTTCCTGCTCTCCTCTTTCCTTCTGGGGCAGATCTCCTAGGAAGCTCAGGTAAGAGTTGCTAAGGGAAGACGTGAGGAAAGCCATGCTGGGAGTGCGGCCATGAAGCTCCTCAGAGCTGAGCATCACTTAGCAGTCTTGTGCAGAGAGGAGGAAGACTCATCTTCTAGAAGGACATGAGGCAGGAGGAGTCAATGCTGGCTGCCTTCCAGGGATGTCCAGTGGGCCTCACCACTCCTGTACCCCAGTCTCTCCAAATAAACTGCTGAGTTTCAGTTCTCCTTCAGAGCTGGCTGCTGCCTGCTCTCTCCCTGGCTATCCTTTGCCTCGTGCTTCCGGTGTTGCTCTCTGGGCTCTCTACTTCACGATGGGGGTCCAGCTTGGCTGCCCTGGCATCCCTAGGCAGATACACTCCCTGGCTAAGATCAGACACCCAAGGTTTCCCAACTCTTGGCTATGGCTGGGGTGTGTCATGTGTGGGTGGCAGGCAAGGCTGGTTCACTCCTCATCTGCTGCTGACCCTTGCTCCAGGTGAGCGCGTCCACACCAAGAGACCTTGATCTTCTGAGTTGAGAGAAGACCAACAGCAAGCCACCAATGGAGACACTGCGCCTTGGATGCACCACCCCTCTTCATTCTGCTAATATGAGCCTCCTAGAGTGACCAAACCCCACTGCCGGGCTCAGTGGTTCCTTTACTGTACCCAGCCAGCTCCTCACCTCTAAGGTGGCTCTGCCCCTGCCTCTCAGCTTCCTGAGGTCCACCTGCACAAGCTTTCCTTTCTCTTTGCCTCTCTGTCTTACAGTCTCACAGTAAGTTGTCTGCTCCACGTTTTTCTAACCTGCCTCGGGAGTCACTTTGGACTGAGGTAACAAACCCCAGAGGCTAAAAGGTGCCAACAGCACGTGCCCGGTGCTCTGCAGGAGGCAGGACACCCAGGCTCAGGGTTGCTCTCCGTGCAGCACCCGGAGGAGTTTTTCTCCTAGATGTACAGGTCCTAGTTTTATTGTGCTGCTGCAACTTTGAACCCTCGTCCAAAAACAACTTAGTGGAGGAAAGGCTTTGTCTCAGTTTACAAACCTAGGAGACAATGTGTCACTGAGGCAACTCAAGGTAGGAACCTGGGGGGGCAGGGGGAGGAGACTTGACAGGCACAGACACACACAAAGACAGAGACAGAGAGACTCAGAGACACACAAAGAGAGAGAGAGAGAGAGAGAGAGAGAGAGAGAGAGAGAGAGAGAGAGAGAGAGAGAGAGAGAGAGAGAGGTGGAAGAGACAGGCTGGAATCCTACCAAGGCACCTTCCCCTAGGCCTATTGCATACAAATGTAGCCCCTATCTTAAGGCTACCTTACCTTCCAGCGTCACCCTAAGCTGGAGACCAAACCCTCCTACGTATTGGTTTCTTCCCTAGCCCCAGGAAGTTCACGACTGCCTGCCTCACGACACAAAATGAATTTGGTACAGATACAAAGAGCCCCCAGTCCTGAGAATCCCACATCACTCAGCAATGCTCACCCAAAGTCTCCTCTGGGACTCGAGGCAGAGGCATGGCTGCCCGTGCTTATGCACTTCTCAAAGCAAGTTACCACAGAAGGACAGAGGCTCGGGCACGCATTCCCAGGCCCCAAGTGAGGAACAAATCCAGTCAGAACGGCTCCATAGGCCAGAAAGACAAACGCCAAAGCATCCCAAGAGCTCTCTGTCCGGCATCAGATGCACTCTGTGACCTGTGTGGGCTGAGGTCGCGGCTTCTGGCCTTGCTGCTTTAGATCCACACAGCCTCTCTCTGTGGCCTCTGTCCCCGGGGCAGCCCTGCTCGCTGTCTGCACCTTTTCCTGGTGGCTGTGCTACATTCCTGACTTCCTGAATCCTCCACTGCAGCTTTGCCCTGGGCGATGCTTCTCTGCAAAGCCTCATCTTTGAAATGTGTTGCATGTTTACATACTTAAGGCAGCAAGCGAGGAGTGGCTCTTCCTGACCCCTACTCTGCCTCCACAGTTCCTCTCACTTGTTACCTCAGCCGCAGCACTTTCTCTAAACAAGAATTTACAAGTGCTTCTCTCCATGCCAAATTTCAACAATTCCGAATATTTCACCTTGCTTTTTTGCTTCCCACCCTCACTGCCAACCTAGCAAAACAGACGGCGATGCGCATGCCCTGATCTAAACGCTGAAAACGCCTTGAAGTGCCCTACCTCGGCATATTTAGTCAACTGGTTTTTAAAAATATCTTTTATTTACTCTCTAACAATTCCATACACACAGTGTGTCCTGATCCTGGCATCCCCAGCTCCCCTCCCACTCACCCCCACTTGAGCTGCCTTCTAGAATGATCCTCCTGACTCGAAACACGGCAAGATGGTGAGTGTAGTGGCTATGTCACTGTCCAGAGGCAGCGTTTCTCCTCACATCCTGCTGTTCTTGCCTTTTAATGAACAAATCATTGTGGGATACGTCAGATCTGGACTGCGATGCCACACACAGCTGGGGGGGGGGGTGGTATTGGATGGCGCAGAGTATGCCTTGGGGAGGCTAGCCAGCCAGGAGAGGCCAGGAGGCAGGACTCGGCCTCTCCCACAGTCCACGGTTCAGAGTTTCTATTTTCTTCTTAATAGATAATGAAGACTGAGACCTAGTTCCCACTTTTCTTTAAACTTACACTGGAAAGGGCATTTTAAATGAAGCATTAAAGGAAGGTGGGGAAGGATTTGCGTCCTGCTCCGTCTGCAGAGTTGCTGGCTCGTCTCAGGGAAATAGGATGAGAGCCCTGGCCAGTAACCAACTCTCCGCCCAGCGCACTCCGCTGGCCACCGCAGAGCCAGAGGGATGAATATTTCATATGCTCTAATTTTCTCATCTAGGAGCTTGAGGCTCTGATCATCTTTGCTTTATTTTCCTACTTCATAAATGCTAAAGAGGCATCTGTGCCCCTAAAAGTGACGCTGCCAACTTCCACCCAGTGTCCTCTGAAGAGCTGGGCTCCTCACTGTCCTCACCACCTTCCAGAGAACCCACAGGGAAGCAAGTGTGCACAGGGCTGCTCTTTGGCATATGTGGCTGGGCTCCGAGACCTGCAAGGAAGTGTGTGTATGCACACGGCCACTCCTCAGATCATGCAAATAGGACCCCCAGACACTGCGGTCCACAAGGCCTGGATCCCTTCTATATGTAGGGGTCAGCTCTCTTGTGATCGATATATGTGTGTCTTCACAAACTTACCAAATCATCTCTGGGTAGCTCTCGTAACTGATGTTGTCAGTGTCTTGGTGGTGGCTGGGTCACTTAAGGGAAGACAGATAACGAATTCTACTTATTCAATGTGAAATATTTTGTATGTGTGTTCTCTCTCTCTCTGTGCATGTGTGTGTGTGTAAATATATGCACGTGTGTGTACTCAGATGCTTGTGTCTGAAGGGACTGTTGTGGAACCAAATTCGTGTCACCTGTGGCTTTGTCCCTCCACCTATACCTCTGCCTCTTTCTTTATAGCATCTGTCTTCTTGCCAGGCCTGTTCCGTGTGGAGTTTTATGCTCTTATGGTTGCCCTACCTGCTCCCTTTAGGGTTCCCATGGCAGTGTGCCCCGTGATGGTATCTCTGCTTTGCCCCTTGTCACTGTCCCCTCCTCCTCACAGCTCCAAGTTTCCTCTTCAGCACAGTGAACACAGCCCTCCTTCTGCAACGAGAAAGCTCTCGCTGTGATGTGCGTCCCTCCACAGCACGGAATGGCAGCCCACTGCAGGGAGAGCCGTACTTGCTGCCCACAGCAGCTCTGCTCCCCTTCCCAGAAGGGAGTCAGTGTGTTCTATGTGCCCCCTTCCCCACTTCTCAACCACCCTTGGTCTGAGTGCCATGTGCACCCACGTTCCCCTGGATTTCTTCAGCCTCCTGGTTGCCACCCTGTCCCTCCCTCCAGCCTCACAGGCTAGGTGCTGAAGACAGGCAGGGCCACCTCCAAGAGTCTCAGTGCAGTATCTCACCCAGCCCCGCATCCCAGCAGGAGAGACACAAGGCCACAGGACTACGCTTCACTGTTGAACATTCCAAAAAATAATAATTGAAAAAGCAATATAGCAGAGCTGTTAAAGGAATTTAAAAGATATCACAAATGCCCACTGAGCCTGCCGTCCTACCACAGCTATGGGGTTGTACTTAGAGAAATAAAATTACCATTTAAAATCTGCCCGTTAGTGGAACACACATGTTCTAAAGGAAAATGAAACCTGTGTGCAGCCAGGCAGAGCATACGTGACAACCAGCATGCTGGTAAGCAGCTCAGTCTTCCCTCCTGCCTCAGAGAGTGGGGACCTGCACCCAGATGGGGGTCCTAGGAGGCCTCAGGGCCCCTCACATTGAAAGGCAATTCAGTTATAGTCTGTGCTTTCTTGTCAAGGTTGAAAGCAAGGTTGAGTCTTCTGAAAAAAAAATTGTTTTCAAGAAACCTAGTAATAGGGTGGGTTGGCATGCCACTGTACAGTGCAGCCACACCCTGGCTTTCAGGATCAGAACAGAGACCTCTCTAGAGTCTGGGACCGTTCCTTGGGCCCTGCTTGGGTCCTCTCTAACCTCTCCATGGGCCACATATTTGGACTCAAACTCTTAAGACCTGCCTTTCTCAAGTCCTTACCAACTTCCTCAGTACCCACTTCCAACCTGCTGTTCTGTGTGTGCCCCCCCCCCCCACTTCTCAAACACCCTTGGTCTGAGGGCCACATCCGCCCATGTTCCCCTGGATTCCTTCAGCCTCCTGGTTGCCTCCCTGTCCTTCCGTCCAGCCTCCCGTCTTCCTCCTGCCACAGGCCAGGTGCTAATGACAAGCAGGGCATGTGGGGAAGGCACATAGAAATGTAAGGGAAATCTCTCTGAAAACAGAACAGAGGGCCCCTCTGGTCCACAGAAGCCCCCCAATGTCCCTGCCACTGCCAGCTCCACTGCTTCCTCTGCAGTGCTGCAGAATCGTCTCTGAGGGTCCTGAACCAGAGCCTGCAGCTCCCCAGTGCAGCTGTCCTGCACCAGACTCTCGTGCCCACACAGACCCACCCTGATTCTACTCCAGCTGGAGCAGTGTCTACCCTGCCTTGGTGACTCTGTGCTTCTGGAGACACAGCTGTCCCATTGCATGGCCATGATACAATCTGGGCAGGGCAGGCTGTCCTCCCAAGTATCCCCCAGAGCCCAGCAGAAAGCCTGAGACACAGCAGGGGCATGTCCATGTCTATGGCACTGATCCCCTGCAGTGGCAGATGGGAGTTGCTGGGGAGGGAGTGTCAGCCACAGCACGGCAGGTACAAAGGCTTTGGGACTCAGATGGGGTCCCATCAGAGATAGCAGAACAGCATGGGACACAGACCCTGGGTGTCTATCCCTTGGGGCTCACTCGGGTGTCTGGTGTTTCTGGGGGCTGAGAACACCCAGAAGACACACACTAGGCTGGGTGAAGCATTCACAACACTGTGGCCGTTAAATAGTTCCCAGTGACAGCAGGACCACCCCCTGCTCTGCTCCACACCGATTCCCAGAAGTGCTAGAGAGAACCAGCCAGCACTGTCTCTCTGACTCACAGAAGGTTCTAGAAGCTGCCCTCAGAGCCCTGTTTATCCTTTGACAGTACAGGGAACTGGGGGGGGGGGAATGGCGGGGAAACGGGGAGACAGGGCACTCCAGAATCCAATGTCAAGATGGGAAGACCTCTGGTTGATGACCAGCGTGCCCATACACCCAGGGGACCAGACTGTAGTGGGTGTAAACAGGTTTTTGTTTTGAACCCGAGTGTGGGATGAGGAACAGACTTGTGAGAGAACAGGTGATGCTTATCTACTTAGAAGACCAACCACCTCACGGCAGGGCTTGGTTTTTGCCAGCTGAAACACATCCTGGTACAGACTCTGAGAGGATGGGCACACACACACACGCACGCACGCACACGCGCGCGCGCCCAAAACAGGAGGCTGGGGATTTTGGGTCTTGATATTGTTTGGCTGTTCATCGCTCCACTTCAAGACGCTCCTAGAGAGAACGGCTCCAGCGCTGAGGCTCTGGGCTTTGGCTGCTGCTCCAGGTTCCAGCAGCGACTTTGGTGGGATGGCTGGTCTGCTGAAATCCTGCCGACTACGCCGGGGGAATCACTCCCAGGAGCTGAATCCAACCAGGTCTACGTCTGCTGTTCTCATCAACCTCTTTTCTCTCCCATCTAGGGTAGGTGGGCTGGAAGGGAGGTACAGGCATTAAAGAACCCCAAATAAAGTAGGTTTGGAAAAGGCCGAAGCCTACACCAGATCAGCAGGGTGAGAGCCCTCTGACCAGTGTCCTGCCCTGCTGGTATCCATCCTGAGCACTCAGGGCGCTTCCTGCCCATGCCAGCCCCTAGTATAGCTTGTGACTTTTCTCACAGGCACCCAGCACCCACAAGCTTGGTTTCCACAGCTCCATGTCCCGGACTCTTCTTTTCCATGAAAGAAACGTCTCCATCTGAGAGCTATTGGGTCAGCCAAGCTCAGAACCTGCAGCACTGGACAGGAGTCACCATGCCATCTATGGCCAGCCCCTTGGCAGTCTCTCAGACACACTGGGAAGCAGTCAGTGCCTTGGAGATGGGATTTATCATGACAGGGACAGCCTCCATGAACACGTGAGCTTATCTGAGTGGGTTCTGTTCTGCTGCTCCCTCTAAGAAAAGGTATGGGGTCCACGGAGGGGAGGTTCTCATTCAGGCTATAGGGCGAAGTGCTTTCTCTGGGGCCCTTCTAGCCCCAGGCTGCAATGTAATGCATGATGAGGATTTAGGTGTTATGCATCCACCCATGACCAGTGCACCAGTCCTCCAGTCCTCCATAATGGAGCGAGAGAATGAATATACATACATAGACATATATACATACATAGACATATATACATATGCATACATATATATATGGAATTTATTAAATTGACTCTTACCTCAGCTAGGTAGTTTAAACTGTCAGTCTGCTGCTCCAGAGGCTGAGAACCTAGTAGCTGTTTAGTCGATGAAGCTGGCTCCCTCAGCAGTGCCAATCCAACACTGAAAAGCTAGAGGGTTCCTGGCGAGCTGCTGGTCTTCAGTCCATGATGGAAGTCCAGGAGTCTGTGTCAGCAACAACAGCAGCATCAGCAGAGCAGATGCACTCACCAGCAAGACGTGAAGGCAGGCAGGCTCTTCCCTCCCCCTCCCCCAGGCCTCCTTACATCTGGGCTGCTGCGGGAACGTGAGTGCCAGTCTGAAGCAGGACCATCTTGTCTTCCCCTCCAGTTCACCCTTCCTGGAAATGCCCTGAGAGCTGCCTAGAGACGAGTCTCCAGGCTGATCCCTGACTCAATCCAGGTTGCACCAAGGAGTATCCGCCAACTTCAGAGACCTCCCTCATTTCTACTTCTAGCCTTCCCGACCCACCAGTGAGGCTCAGTAACCCCTCAGTAACCCCCAAAGGTAGGAGAAGCAGCGTGCTCTGGCCTCCAGGTAGGATGAGAGTGTGTGTGGCCCTCATAGTAGCACCCGCAGAGCGAGGGGGCAGGTGGAGGCAGGCTTGCATCCTCATCTCCTGTCAGGGCCTGCATGTTTCACTTTCGTCCTGGTTTTGAGTCTGTGTTGGGGGCCATTCTCTGCAGACAGAACGGCTCTCTTCTGACAGGTCACCATCACAGGATGACCTCCTGAGTTGCTCCCGCTGGATTCTTCTGGTAGACCTGGAAATTCAGCAAAGCACATCCGAATCCCTTTTATAGATGCGAAAACTGAGAGCCTGGCAGACGCTGGGATTCGCTCAAGACTGTAACATCAAGATGCCCAAGCAGTGCAACAAAGGAAAGAAATGGCTGTGCACTGGGCAGCTTCTCTCCTCAGAGACAGAGAAGAGCTATGCCTTCTGTTTCATCCCTCAACCAGCACCCCCTGGGGCCTCCTTTGCATCTGTGTTCCCAGGTGAGGTGCCTTCACACTGTGCTGTCTTTGTTTCTCTGACAACCACCATGCTATTTTCTTCATAATTTCTTCTTGCTCACCCACTCTGTGAGGCCACATGCTTTGGAAGGGTCAGGCTTATATCCCCGACTCATTGCAGAACAGCACTGAGTCACCAAGGAGTAACGGAGGCCAGCGCAGAGCCCACAATAGCCTCAGTGGGCAGTGTAGCTGACCCGCTGCCTTCCCCAGGCCCGCCGTGCACGGGTAGGTAGGTGCGCAGAGCCGGCTGAGGAGAGGAACATCCCACAGTGTTCTCCAGCCCACACTTCACCCAGCACTCCCTAGGAGGCCGACGCCTGTGAGCTCCGGGATGGCGGAGGGAGGGTCTCCTTCAGTTCTGTTGGTGATAGATGTGGATGTGGGAAGAGGGTGGGCAAATGTGAGTGGGACGCTGGCAGTCACGCCGGCGAAGGGCCTTCGCCCCATGAATTACTAAGACAGTCACACCTCCCCCGTACGTATCAGCCCCCTTTCCGAGGAGAGCAAAGGTGGAGAGAAAATGGCCAGGCATCACGGAATAATGAAAAGGGGACGGCGGCCGTATACCTGTACAGAAAATGTTCGTTTTAAATGGAACAAATTAACACAGCGTAATCGTCTCGGCTACCCATCTGCTCGCTTGCAGAATAATTGATCGCCCCTAATTGACACTCATATGTCTTTTGGGTGAATCCCAGGGACTCGGCCTTGGTAATCGGGCCTCCCCATGCCCCCTCCCTTCGCCCACACGGTGTTCATTCAATCCATCTTCGGCCTCTTGCTGGCAAACACCTGAGTAAACACTTTTAAAAATAAGAACCTGGCCTTTCTCTAATTAGTTGATTGAAAGTGGGCCAGACGTGGATGGAGCTATTTTTATGCCCTTTCTTGTCTTTGTCCTTTGCTTGAAGAATTATTAACAGGGCTGCCACCCAGCATGGTGAAGGTAATACTTGATCCCCTGTTAAATTAAAACAATTCTACCTCGCTGAAGATGGAGAAGAAATCTCACACCCCTGTCAGGTAGCTAACACTCACAGCGCATATAGGAGGCTGTGGCTCTGGAGTCTTGTGGTCACCTCAGAACTCCCAGGGCCCAGCTGAGCTCATGCCTCCCCCCCACCTCCAGCTCACTTTAGGGTTGATTTCTGACCTCCTTCCCCAGCCATTCCCACAGTATACATTTCCCTATGGCATTCTACCCTCCCCAATTGAATTAGATATCTGTTCAGGGCCAGTCAGTGTTGGGGCACCTGCTCCCAAGCCCTGTCCTGGAACATTCCCACTGTGACAGGAGCCAAGTCTTAATGACCCAAAGATAGAAAGGCTTTGTCCATCTCTGAAAAGCAGACAGACCAGCAGGCAAGCCTAAGTCACCCCCAAAACATGTCAACCAGTGCAAGCAGAGCTGAGGGTGGGGCTCAAAGCCTAGAGTGCCTACGAAGGGGCGTCTCGGCAGGAAGGCCCAGGCAGCCAGGCTTTAACCGATACCCTTGTGTACAAAGGAGAACAAAAGAGCTTGAGATCTGCAAGAAGGAAACCAAATGGCCAAGCATGTGGGTGATGGGAGGCTTGAATGTCAGAAACCCCTCAGTGTAGGCTTCACCCAACAGTAGCACCAAAGGCTGAATGAGCCCCCTCAGGGTAGCAAGCTCTCAAATTACTGCGGTCACTATTTCCCTACTCACGTCTACCAGAAAGCTAAATCCTGAGTTGCCGTCTTCTCAGCTCTGTCTGAGAGACCACCTTACACCTTAGCTCAGTACTAGGCAGAGGTCGACACTGAGTAGAGCCAGTTGCCATCTGGGAGGTACAGAACACAAAGTCAGTTCCTCAGGCACTGTTCCAGCTGTTTGTTCACTTTCTCAGTGAGTCCTAGCATTTCCAGGACTCTGTGGAATCATTCGGTGTCCCAAATGCCCTGCTCATCTCTCTGACATCACCTTCTCAGCTTCCTCTCCCCACTTTGTACAGCACTGACTCTACTCTTCTGTGCCCATCCCTTTAGCTCTTCCCACAAACTCCCACGGTTGCACTCTCACTTTCAGTCACCTGGGTCTAAACATCAGCTGCCTTACACGTGCTCTTCATGCTGGGTTCATCTTTGAGTGTTTGCTGGCTGTCTGACTAGTTCTTCTTTCCAGGGCTGAGAGTTTTGGTGGAAGTAAGATGGTCTGTTTTGCTCAACTTGTTCCCAGTTCCTATAATAATAAGAGGAGATGGTTGGTGCTCAGTAAAGACCTATGGAGTTTATGGGTGGATGGATAAGTGAGTGTGTGCATGGATGGATGGATGGATAAATGGATGGATGGATGGATAAATGGATGGATGGATGGGAGGATGGATGGGAGGGTTGAAGGATAAGAGGATAGATAGATGGATGGATGGATGATTGGGTGGATGGATGATTGGGTGGATGGATGGACGGGAGTATTGAAGGATAAGAGGATGGATTGATAGATGGATGGATGGATGGATGATTGGGTGGGTGGATGATGGATGATTGGGTGGATGGATGGATGATTGGGTGGATGGATGATGGGTGGATGGATGGATGATGGGTGGATGGATGGATGATTGGGTGGATGGATGGATGATTGGGTGGATGGATGGATGATTGGGTGGATGGATGGATGATTGGGTGGATGGATGGATGATTGGGTGGATGGATGATGGGTGGATGGATGGATGATTAGGTGGATGGATAGATGATTGGGTGGATGGATGGATGATTGGGTGGGTGGATGGATGATTGGGTGGATGGATGGATGATTGGGTGGATTGGATGGATGATTGGGTGGCTGGCTGGGATGATTGGGTGGATGGATGGATGATTGGGTGGGTGGATGGATGATGTGGATGGATGGATGATGGGGTGGATGGATGGATGATTGGGTGGGATGGATGGATGTGGGTGGATGGATGGATGATTGGGTGGATGGATGGATGATTGGGTGGATGGATGGATGATTGGGTAGATGGATGGATGATTGGGTGGATGGATGGATGATTGGGTGGATGGATGGATGATTGGGTGGGTGGATGGATGATGGGTGGATGATGGATGATTGGGTGGATGGATGGATGATTGTGGATGGATGGATGATTGGGTGGATGGATGGATGATTGGGTGGATGGATGGATGATTGGGTGGATGGATGGATGATTGGGTGGATGGATGGATGATTGGGTGGGTGGATGGATGATGGGTGGATGGATGGATGATGGGTGGTGGATGGATGATTGGGTGGATGGATGTGGATGATGGGTGGGTGGATGGATGATTGGGTGGATGGATGGATGATTGGGTGGGTGGATGGATGATTGGGTGGATGGATGGATGATTGGGTGGATGGATGGATGATTGGGTGGGTGGATGGATGATTGGGTGGATGGATGGATGATTGGGTGGATGGATGGATGATTGGGTGGATGGATGGATGATTGGGGGATGGATGGATGATTGGGGGTGGATGGATGGATGGGTGGATGGATGGATTTGGGTGGATGGGATGGATGATTGGGTGGATGGATGATGATTGGGTGGATGGATGGATGATTGGGTGGATGGATGGATGATTGGGTGGATGGATGATGGGTGGATGGATGGATGATTGGGTGGGTGGATGGATGATGGGTGGATGGATGGATGATTGGGTGGATGGATGGATGATTGGGTGGATGGATGGATGATTGGGTGGATGGATGGATGATTGGGTGGATGGATGGATGATTGGGTGGGTGGATGGATGATGGGTGGATGGATGGATGATGGGTGGATGGATGGATGATGGGTGGATGGATGGATGATTGGGTGTATGGATGGATGATTGGGTGGATGGATGGATGATTGGGTGGATGGATGGATGATTGGGTGGGTGGATGGATGATGGGTGGATGGATGGATGATTGGGTGGATGGATGGATGATTGGGTGGATGGATGGATGATTGGGTGGATGGATGGATGATTGGGTGGATGGATGGATGATTGGGTGGGTGGATGGATGATTGGGTGGGTGGATGGATGATTGGGTGGATGGATGGATGATTGGGTGGTGGATGGATGGATTGATTGGGTGGATGGATGGATGATTGGGTGGATGGATGGATGATTGGGTGGATGGATGGATGATGTGGGTGGTGATGGATGATGGGTGGATGGTGGATGATTGGGTGGATGGATGGATGATTGGGTGGGTGGATGGATGATGGGTGGATGGATGATTGGGTGGATGGATGATGGATGATTGGGTGGATGGATGATGGGTGGATGGATGGATGATTGGGTGGATGGATGGATGATTGGGTGGATGGATGGATGATTGGGTGGATGGATGGATGATTGGGTGGATGGATGGATGATTGGGTGGATGGATGGATGATTGGGTGGATGGATGGATGATGGGTGGGTGGATGGATGATGGGTGGATGGATGGATGATTGGGTGGATGGATGGATGATTGGTGGTGGATGATGGATGATGGGTGGTGTGGATGATTGGGTGGATGGATGGATGATGGGTGGATGGATGGATGATTGGGTGGATGGCGGATGATTGGGTGGATGGCTGGATGATTGGGTGGATGGATGGATGATGGGTGGATGGATGGATGATTGGGTGGATGGATGGATGATTGGGTGGATGGATGATGGGTGGATGGATGGATGTGGGTGGCTGGATGGATGATTGGGTGGATGGATGGATGATTGGGTGGATGGATGGATGATTGGGTGGATGGAGGATGATTGGGTGGATGGATGGATGATTGGGTGGATGGCTGGATGATTGGGTGGATGGATGGATGATTGGGTGATGGATGGATGATTGGGTGGATGGATGGATGATTGGGTGGATGGATGGATGATTGGGTGGATGGATGGATGATGTGGTGGATGGATGGATGATTGGGTGGATGGATGGATGATTGGGTGGATGGCTGGATGATGGGTTGGATGGATGGATGATTGGGTGGATGGATGGATGATTGGGTGGATGGATGGATGATTGGTGTGGATGGATGGATGATTGGGTGGATGGATGGATGATTGGGTGGATGGATGGATGATTGGGTGGGGGATGGAGATTGGGTGGATGGATGATTGGGTGGATGGATGGATGATTGGGTGGATGGATGGATGGATGATTGGGTGGATGGATGATTGGGTGGATGGATGGATGATTGGGTGGATGGATGGATGATTGGGTGGGTGGATGGATGATTGGGTGGATGGATGGATGATTGGGTGGATGGATGGATGATTGGGTGGATGGATGGATGATTGGGTGGGTGGATGGATGATTGGGTGGATGGATGGATGATTGGGTGGATGGATGGATGATTGGGTGGATGGATGGATGATGGGTGGGTGGATGGATGATTGGGTGGATGGATGGATGATGGGTGGATGGATGGATGATTGGGTGGATGGATGGATGATTGGGTGGATGGATGGATGATGGGTGGATGGATGGATGATTGGGTGGATGGATGGATGATGGGTGGATGGATGATGGGTGGATGGATGGCTGATTGGGTGGATGATGGATGATTGGGTGGATGGATGGATGATTGGGTGGATGGATGGATGATTGGTGGATGATGGCTGATTGGGTGGATGGATGGATGATTGGGTGGAGGATGGATGATGGGTGGTGGTGGATGATGATTGGGTGGATGGATGGATGATTGGGTGGATGGATGGATGATTGGGTGGATGGATGGATGATTGGGTGGATGGATGGATGATTGGGTGGATGGATGGATGATTGGGTGGATGGATGGATGATTGGGTAGATGGATGGATGATTGGGTGGATGGATGGATGATTGGGTGGATGGATGGATGATTGGGTGGGTGGATGGATGATGGGTGGATGGATGGATGATTGGGTGGATGGATGGATGATTGGGTGGATGGATGGATGATTGGGTGGATGGATGGATGATTGGGTGGATGGATGGATGATTGGGTGGATGGATGGATGATTGGGTGGATGGATGGATGATTGGGTGGGTGGATGGATGATGGGTGGATGGATGGATGATTGGGTGGATGGATGGCTGATTGGGTGGATGGATGGATGATTGGGTGGGTGGATGGATGATTGGGTGGATGGATGGATGATTGGGTGGATGGATGGATGATTGGGTGGATGGATGGTGATTGGGTGGATGGATGGATGATTGGGTGGTGATGGATGGATGATTGGGTGGATGGATGGATGATTGGTGGTGGATGGATGATTGGGTGGATGGATGGATGATTGGGTGGATGGATGGATGATTGGGTGGATGGATGGATGATTGGGTGGATGGATGATGGGTGGATGGATGGATGATTGGGTGGGTGGATGGGTGATGGGTGGATGGATGGATGATTGGGTGGATGGATGGATGATTGGGTGGATGGATGGATGATTGGGTGGATGGATGGATGATTGGGTGGATGGATGGATGATTGGGTGGGTGGATGGATGATGGGTGGATGGATGGATGATTGGGTGGATGGATGGATGATTGGGTGGATGGATGGATGATTGGGTGTATGGATGGATGATTGGGTGGATGGATGGATGATTGGGTGGATGGATGGATGATTGGGTGGGTGGATGGATGATGGGTGGATGGATGGATGATTGGGTGGATGGATGGATGATTGGGTGGATGGATGGATGATTGGGTGGATGGATGGATGATTGGGTGGATGGATGGATGATTGGGTGGGTGGATGGATGATTGGGTGGGTGGATGGATGATTGGGTGGATGGATGGATGATTGGGTGGATGGATGGATGATTGGGTGGATGGATGGATGATTGGGTGGATGGATGGATGATTGGTGGATGGATGGATGATGGGGGTGGATGGATGATGGGTGGATGGATGGATGATTGGGTGGATGGATGGATGATTGGGTGGATGGATGGATGATGGGTGGATGGATGGATGATTGGGTGGATGGATGGATGATTGGGTGGATGGATGATGGGTGGATGGATGGATGATTGGGTGGATGGATGGATGATTGGGTGGATGGATGGATGATTGGGTGGATGGATGGATGATTGGGTGGATGGATGGATGATTGGGTGGATGGATGGATGATTGGGTGGATGGATGGATGATGGGTGGGTGGATGGATGATGGGTGGATGGATGGATGATTGGGTGGATGGATGGATGATTGGGTGGATGGATGGATGATGGGTGGGTGGATGGATGATTGGGTGGATGGATGGATGATGGGTGGATGGATGGATGATTGGGTGGATGGATGGATGATTGGGTGGATGGATGGATGATTGGGTGGATGGATGGATGATGGGTGGATGGATGGATGATTGGGTGGATGGATGGATGATTGGGTGGATGGATGATGGGTGGATGGATGATGATTGGGTGGATGGATGGATGATTGGGTGGATGGATGGATGATTGGGTGGATGGATGGATGATTGGGTGGATGGATGGATGATTGGGTGGATGGATGGATGATTGGGTGGATGGATGGATGATTGGGTGGATGGATGGATGATGGGTGGATGGATGGATGATTGGGTGGATGGATGGATGATTGGGTGGATGGATGGATGATTGGGTGGATGGATGGTGATTGGGTGGATGGATGGATGATTGGGTGGATGGATGGATGATTGGGTGGATGGATGGATGATTGGGTGGATGGATGGATGATTGGGTGGATGGATGGATGATGGGTGGGTGGATGGATGATTGGGTGGATGGATGGATGATTGGGTGGATGGATGGATGATTGGGTGGATGGATGGATGATTGGGTGGGTGGATGGATGATTGGGTGGATGGATGATTGGGTGGATGGATGGATGATGGGTGGATGGATGGATGGATGATTGGGTGGATGGATGATTGGGTGGATGGATGGATGATTGGGTGGATGGATGGATGATTGGGTGGGTGGATGGATGATGGGTGGATGGATGGATGATTGGGTGGATGGATGGATGATTGGGTGGATGGATGGATGATTGGTTGGGTGGATGGATGATTGGGTGCGGATGGATGATTGGGTGGATGGATGGATGATTGGGTGGATGGATGGATGATGGGTGGGTGGATGGATGATTGGGTGGATGGATGGATGATGGGTGGATGGATGGATGATTGGGTGGATGGATGGATGATTGGGTGGATGGATGGATGATGGGTGGATGGATGGATGATTGGGTGGATGGATGGATGATTGGGTGGATGGATGATGGGTGGATGGATGGATGATTGGGTGGATGGATGGATGATTGGGTGGATGGATGGATGATTGGGTGGATGGATGGATGATTGGGTGATGATGGATGATTGGGTGGATGGATGGATGATTGGGTGGATGGATGGATGATTGGGTGGATGGATGGATGATTGGGTGGATGGATGGATGATTGGGTGGATGGATGGATGATTGGGTGGATGATGGATGATTGGGTGGATGGATGGATGATTGGTGGATGGATGGATGATTGGGTGGGTGGATGGATGATTGGGTGGATGGATGATTGGGTGGATGGATGGATGATTGGGTGGATGGATGGATGGATGATTGGGTGGATGGATGATTGGGTGGATGGATGGATGATTGGGTGGATGGATGGATGATTGGGTGGGTGGATGGATGATTGGGTGGATGGATGGATTGGGTGGATGGATGGATGATTGGGTGGATGGATGGATGATTGGGTGGGTGGATGGATGATTGGGTGGGTGGATGGATGATTTGGTGGATGGATGATTGGGTGGATGGATGATTGGGTGGATGGATGGATGATTGGGTGGGTGGATGGATGATTGGGTGGATGGATGATTGGGTGGATGGATGGATGATTGGGTGGATGGATGGATGATTGGGTGGGTGGATGGATGATTGGGTGGATGGATGGATGATTGGGTGGATGGATGGATGATTGGGTGGATGGATGGATGATTGGGTGGGTGGATGGATGATTGGGTGGATGGATGGATGATTGGGTGTGGATGGATGATTGGGTGGCTGGATGGATGATGGGTGGGTGGATGGCTGATTGGGTGGATGGATGGATGATGGGTGGATGGATGGATGATTGGGTGGATGGATGGGATGATTGGGTGGATGGATGGATGGGTGGATGGATGGATGATTGGGTGGATGGATGGATGATTGGGTGGATGGATGATGGGTGGATGGATGGATGTTGGGTGGATGGATGGATGATTGGGGTGGATGGATGCTGCTTGGGTGGATGGATGGATGATTGGGTGGAGGATGGATGATTGGGTGGATGGATGGATGATTGGGTGGATGGATGGATGATTGGGTGGATGGATGGATGATTGGGTGGATGGATGGATGATTGGGTGGATGGATGGATGATTGGGTGGATGGATGGATGATTGGGTGGATGGATGGATGATTGGGTGGATGGATGGATGATTGGGTGGATGGATGGATGATTGGGTGGGTGGATGGATGATTGGGTGGATGGATGATTGGGTGGATGGATGGATGATTGGGTGGATGGATGATTGGGTGGATGGATGGATGATTGGGTGGATGGATGGATGATTGGGTGGGTGGATGGATGATTGGGTGGATGGATGGATGATTGGGTGGATGGATGGATGATTGGGTGGATGGATGGATGATTGGGTGGGTGGATGGATGATTGGGTGGGTGGATGGATGATTTGGTGGATGGATGATTGGGTGGATGGATGATTGGGGGATGGTGGATGGGGATGATTGGGTGGGTGGATGGATGATTGGGTGGATGGATGGATGATTGGGTGGATGGATGGATGATTGTGGGTGGGTGGATGGATGATGGGTGGATGGATGGATGATTGGGTGGATGGATGGATGTGGGTGGTGGATGGATGATTGGGTGGGTGGATGGATGATTGGGTGGATGGATGGTGGGGGATGGATGGATGATTGGGTGGGTGGATGGATGATTGGGTGGAGGATGGATGATTGGGTGGATGGATGGATGAGGGTGGTGGATGGATGGAGGATGATGGGGGATGGATGGATGATTGGGTGGATGGATGGATGATTGGATGGATGGATGGATGATTGGGTGGATGGATGGATGTGGCTGGGTGGATGGATGGTTGGGTGGATGGATGGATGATTGGGTGGATGGATGGATGGATGATTGGGTGGATGGATGGATGATTGGGTGGATGGATGGATGATTGGGTGGATGGATGATGGGTGGATGGATGGATGGACAGATGATGGATCTGTCCTAATACAGCACTATTTTATAATCTTTTAAATTTTGTTTTATCATCTTTTGTTGGCTGTTTCTCTTTTGTCCTTTAGTTTTACGACTCTGAAGTCTTCTTCTCTGGCTTTATGGTGGGGACTGGAACTATACGGAGATGGATTATTCTGTGCCATTAATCTGTCTCTGTAGAATTTTTCTCTCAGTTCACAAGAATGGCCCTTCATTCTGTTCAAGCAGTTGGTTTGTGTCTGTGAGAGGCTTTCCACGTTTTCATAAGACTGACAGGCAGCATCTAATTAAAGCTGGGCAAACATTTATTGTGGGTATTTATGGGCATGGCTTAGTAGGCATGGCAGAGGCAGAGGAAGTGCTGGCCAGTATCTACCTGCAGAGAGCAAGAAGCCACTGTCACAGGAAGATGGTGGAGGGTGTCTGAGTTCTTATCTCCTAAAAGGATTTAGTTGAGAGACACAGAGAGTAGAGAGTTTAAGCAGTTTATTTTGCAAAGTTGAGCGAGCACTCCAAAGAGAGACTGGCACTGTCTGCCCCCAAAACAGGAAAAACCCGCTCAGGGAGTTCTATGTTGGAGATTTAAAGATGCTTTTATGAATATGTATGAGATGGTTGGCAAATTTATTTTCCATCAAAATCATGGTGGATCTTATCTCCCTTTTAGGTCATTTATTCCCATGATACTCTAAAAACAAAAACAAAAACTCAAAGTTGGGGAGAGGTCAAAACCACAATGCAAGCGTTATTGTATTTTACTGTCTTTTAAGAAGGCCGACTCTTTCTAGTGCGTGTGTGTGGTGACTAGGAGAGTGCCCTGGTGCCTTAGTGTCTGCTACAGTGAGGAGCACATGACCATGGCTGCGAAGGCGTGTCCTGGCTATGAGGAGACACAGCTCCCAAGATGCATTGGCCATCACCTTGATAACCTCACATCTGCCTCCTCTGTCTGCCTGGCATCACTACCTGACAACAGGGAAGCAGAGAGAACCTAAGAAAGAACAGGTGCTCACGAGTGAGGGTGCTCTTCCATAAGTGCGTGGCTCTACAGAAATGAATACAAAGATCCTAGGTGGAGAAGCAGCTGTGCTGCTGGCCAGTGTACCCCAGGGTTCCCTTTGCCTCCCAGCACTCGGATTACAAGTGCAGGTCAGCATGTTCAGCTTGTTTATGTGGCCCTGGGAATCGAACTCATGCCCTCTAACTTGTGCAGCAAGCACTTTACCAACTGAGCCACCCCCACCCCTAGTGCCCAGATTTTTATATGTTTCAATGCACATGTGCCCAGATAGCCGGATGGTAGCCTGAATAATTGATGCACACCAGACTGCTGAACATCTACATGCACCAAGCTGGGCATACCTGTGAGTTCACAGTGAAACACTGGAAGCTGCCCAGATCGTAGCTGAACATTGATAGGATTTGATGGTGGACACTGGGCTTCCTGGGTGTTCTGACAAGGGCATCAGCCTCCTCGGTGGCAGCTCACTGACCCTTCCCAAATGTCACCCATAGCTCCCTCATCTCGCTAGCCTTGAGTCTCCTTAGAGCAGGCTGCTTTCCAACTAAACTGGACAACCTGCCTCCAAGTGGGAGACCCTGGGCAGCGGGGGGCTTGTAGCCAGCAGAGGAGAATCAAGGTTGAGGTGCATCAGCAGGGACAGGCTGCGGTAGTCTCTGCTCTTGCAGGGACAGGTCACCCTAGAAGCTGGCTCCTAATCCCTGGGGTCCCATCTAGCACTGCTCTGAGCCTCAGTGAGAAGCACAGACATCTTGCTCAGGATGTCACAGTGAAGGCCAGGACCCTGGCTCTGTGCCCTCCTCCTTCCATCATGCACCTGTCGAGCCCTTGGAAAGACCTGGACTGACCTGGAGATGCCCAAGGCAGCTCCCTGTCCCCCAATCCAGATAGATCTGACATGCAGGCTCCTTAGAGCATTTGGGGACAAGTATTGTCATTACAAGTCTAAGAAGATTCCCAGCTGGACCATGAATGGGTGAGCAGCAGACGTGACTGGGCTCTGGTACCAGGGGCTGTAAAGCAGGTGTGTGTGTGTGTGTGTGTGTGTGTGTGTGTGTGTGTGTCTGTCTGTCTGTCTGTCTGTCTGTCTGTCTGTGTATGTGTGTGTGTATGTCTGTGAGAGACAAAGACAGACAGACAGAGACAGAGAGAAGACAGACACATACACAGTGAGAGAGAGAGAGACAGAGACAGACAGACAGAGAAAGAGACAGGGACACAGAGACAGACAGAGAGGGAGAGAGAGAGAGGAGAGAGAGAGAGAGAGACTGGTAGCTGCTGCACTGACATGTTGCCAAGTGTTTGACAACTGGCTTACTGAGCCCTTGGAATGTCACCACTATAGCCAACAGTCTAATTTGTGTTTTAATGGCATTCACCTGAATTTTATCACCCATGTGACCAGGGACCACCATATTGGACTGTTGGCCTCTGCCCATCTGCCATCTGTGGTCTCCACTGGTGATGGGGCCACCTCTCAGAGAAGATCCAGGTGTCATGCGGCCAGGCAGGGCAGCAGCTCTAGGAACAGTGACAGTTTAGAGAGCTCCTCCCCTGTCTCGCTCCTACCCACAACTCCCTGCCCAGGGGCCCCTGGAGATGTGGTGTCCCTAGTTTCTGTACTGAAGACTAAAGATAAAAATGTCAGACACTGCCCCCAGGCCCCTTGCAATGGAGCCCCCCTCTGGGCTCAGCACAGGCTTCCTTGAGGACAGGTGGCCTCAGGGAAGGGTCCGAATCTACCTTCTGTCCCCACCATTGGCTCAAGGGCAGGGCTGCTCCAGGAATCTTTCTCTGTGCCCCCCAGACTGGAGACTTATAGGCAGTGGCAGCAGAGCAGGCCTTCTATGGGGACTTCCTGAACCCAAATATCCAGTGAACATTAATTGGATTCTGTGTCTTCTCTGGCATCCAGTCCCTTATGTTCAGAACAGAAGCTGTGTCACCTCTGCCACCGTCTTCCTCAGCACTGTCCCCTTGTCAGTGGGAAAGATAGGACTGTTTCATGAGCCCAGGAAAGTCACCGAGAGCTGAGGGAGCTGTTCCCACACCGAAGTTCAGCCTGCATCTCCTCCAAGTGCACCCAAGGTAGGGAAGCCTGTGCTGCACTGGTCAGAGGAGAGAGGGGACAGGAGTAGGCAGCTTAGTCCATTTTGCAATCCTTGTGCACACATACAGTTTGAAGCAGGAGACTTGAGAGCCCCTCGACCTCCCAGCAAGGGAGACACTGGAATGGCCAGGCACTCAGTTGTCTGGGGAGGGGTTCACAAGGCTTGCTGACTCACTGCGGCAGGATGGGGGCGAGCCGGGGGGGGGGGAGGTGGTGGTGGTGGGGAGATGTCAGTGCTGCAAGCTCTTCACAGGGGACAGATGACAGCTTTGGTGACAGCCAAGGGACAGCCAGATTTCTCTCTTTGCTTGGAAATGTGCGCATCATGGCCATCCTTGCAGGAACATCTCCAGCCTGCTGACAGGTTCCTTGACCAGGACTGACCTTCCCTTCTTGCAGACCCACCCTGTTTCCAGTGCTCAGGCAGCACCTGGCTCCCATTAGGACAACTTTCCCATTCCTTTCCCCCTTTCTCCAGAATGGTCGCTTAATCCGTTACTGACATCACCAAATATCGAGGAGCCTGCCGCCTCCGTGTTCTGTGGGAAAGCCCAACATGGCCACTGACGGGCTCAGAGATGCATGCAGTGAAAGCTTTGATAAGTTCTGGTGGGTCCCAGTAGATATTGATAGGTTCTGGTAGATTCTGGTAAGTTCTGGCAGGTTTATTCACTCACACAGAGGCAACAGAGCAAACACCCCTCCTTAGGAATAACCCAAAAGCTCAACGATGTTTATGCTCCATATTCCTACACAGCCAGCGCTGCCAGTCAGCACAGGCCATCAGTTGTAAGTCGGCGACAGGCATTGCCTCTGGAGATGAGGGAGGAGAGCTAACAGGGAAACCGCAGGCGAAGACTAAGAGCCTCCCTTCTTTTTCATGAGGCAGGAAAGGCATGGACACCTGTCTCCAGCTGTCCACAGCTGGAATCAAAACTCCGTCAAGCATCCTGCACAGAAGTTGTGGGCTCTGAGAAGCACCCAGGCACCTCACCCTATTTTGGGTATTGCAGAAGCAGAGCTCCGATTTCTGGCCTCACTGTTGGGTCATTTCCCCTGCTCTCTGCTCACAAGGTGCCAGTCATGGATGCTGTGTGTCACGGAGCTCATGTCATGTCGGGGCCAGGAGTCATCCCAATGTCACTGTTTCCTCCCAGCTTCTCTCACACTCTCAGCCTCTGGGATGCCGGGAAATTGAGTTTTATGTGTAGTTCAGAGGTTGATGAAGGCCTGCCATGTGTAGGTAAGCCCTGATTGCCCACTCCCCAGGGCTCTGCCTCCTTGGTACAGTCATTAACAATGGGGGACACACACCACCCGCTGATGACTGGAGCCCAGGCCAAGAAGCTGCCTGGCAGCACAGCCAGGACCTCTGGATGTCCAATGGGTCCACTAACATCCATTCTGCGATTCTTAAGTGGCGTGGGGTGCCGGTGGCTCAGAAGCAAGAAGCAAAAGTCACCAAGTTTGGACCAAGAAACTGAACCCTGTCTTCAAACCCTGGACTCTAAGGAGGCAGACGGTCTCCTGAGGGAAGCCAGTGGACAGACTGAGGGCCATGTCTCTCACCTCTTCTCACAGACAGAAGACACCCACCACGCACCACACTACAGCCCAAGGTGGGCTTTTTTTTTTGGAGGGGGTTTGGTTTTTGGAGACAGAGTTTCTCTGTGTAGTCCTGGCTGTCCTGGACTCACTTTGTAGACCAGGCTGGCCTTGAACTCACAGAAATCCACCTGCCTCTGCCTTTCAAGTGCTGGGATTAAAGGCTTGCGCCACCATGCCTGGCCCCAAGGTGGGCTTTTATAGAAAACAGACACATGCCTTCTAAGGGTGCCTGAGTCTCCACAGCAGCTTGTCCCTTTGCCTCAGTAGGTGACCAAAGAGAAGAGACAGGCGTTGGCAGGGCCCAGAGTTGGCCTCTGGGGTCTAGCTCTCTGGCATCCACACTCCAGTCTCCACTGCAAAAGATTGTGGGAAGGAATTGGTTTTTAGTGTAATGTTCCAGCCACTGGATAGACACCAAGGGGGCCGGGGGGGGGGGCGTCACATGAAAGGGCCTGTGTCACCTCAGAGACAAGGACCTGGGAAGCCTAAAGGAGAAAGTACCCTTTTCTTCACAGCAGCAGTCTAAGAAGAGAGGCCCATTGCAGCTGCTTCCCTGTGGACAGAGAGTAGGAGGCAGCAGGCCCACTCCACCCCAGGCCCTTCACGAGGCCTCCTCGCTCTCCCAAGGCCCCATGCAGACTGAGCCATTGGCCAAGCTATGCACTCAGCAGGGGATGCCAAACAAAAAATCCACAGCCAGAGCCTGGAACTCAGAGACTACAGTGGACAGACGCACAAGCCCGTGCTCCTACCAACGGTGCATTCCACTGGGGGATGGGAAGGCATCCGCGGAGGGATCCCAGGGCTGTAGTAAGCACCAGGGCGTGTGCCAGGGCGTGTGCCAGGGCGTCGGGTGACGAATGGAGGGAGAGTGGAAATCAGTTTACTGGGCAGTGAGCACAGGTGACTGTTGGCTAGGAGGCCCTCACCTGTGCCTCTGGTCCTGAGGTGAGTGATCGATCTGTGTGACACGGAGCTGCACACACCTGCGCGTCATGTCCACACACAGCTTCCCATGAGTGACCAGCCTCCACAGCTAATAAGGGATTTTGTGTGTGTGTGTGTGTGTGTGTGTGTGTGTGTGTGTGTGTGTGTGTGTGTATACATGTGTGCAGGTCCCACCTCATCCTTCTGCAGGTCCCAGGTCTTTGCTGGCACCAGAAGCCCCAGACTTACCTCTGGAAGGGCAAGCTCTGCTGCCAGTGCCTAGAAGCCAACAGCCTTTGGGGCCTAAATGCAGGCTGAACCCATCCACCTGGATGAAGGGAGAGGAAGAGCAGGGTCGGGAGCCTGGGCTTTCAAACCAGGTCAGGGCCCCTGTGCAGACCTTCTGCAAGTGTCTGTCAGCAACACGCTTGTGGGTGGCTCAGTAGGCCTCTGACTCGGGCATTTCCTCTGCTATGATGACACCCACGTCCCCGTCATCGTAGCCCAGAGATGGGCTCCAGCACCCACACCCATAGCCTGGGGAGGTTGTGAAACCTGTCAGCCCCCTTCCCTTCTTCCAAAATGGTTAGCTCACTCTTAAAAAGTGCCCCATCTTGTAAAAATCTCTTACTACCTTAGCTGCTCCTGCGAGATAACGGGTCATAGGAGCTAACCTGTAGCTTCACTTTTCCGTATTCACCCAAGATAACGTGGGGGGGCGGGTCTGCAAACATCTGTTACAAAACCAAGTCCTGCTTACAAAAAGACAGGATATAAGACAACCTGCCCCAAAATTGTAACTGTGGTTTTTGCATTTATAAGCCCTGGGCTGAGGTGTGTTACAGTATTTTGTATCCATTAGGCTTACAAAGCAAATAACTGACACAGGGAGACTAAAACGTACTTTAAAGCTGCCAGCACTTTGCTGTGCAGAGTCTGAATTGATTCTAATCTTCTCGTAAACTAAGCAAACTACTCTAAACCTTATAACATATATATTTTCCAATCACTTGCCACTATGACCCCTGGGCTGGTCCTCGTCCAGTTCCCACCATCCTCCTCCAACCTTCCAGAAATTCTCCTCCCTCTCCAACCTCCAAACTTTCCCCCTCTCCTCCAGGAAGTCCCGCCTTCCACTTCCTGTCATTCTGCCCAGCTGATTAGCTAACCAGCACTTTATTGATGGTTTATACATTCACTTAGCATTCCTCCACAGAGGTGGCTATGCATTGTGTCTTGGGAGCACTCTAGGGTGCAGTCCTGGTGTCAGGTGTCAGGTGCCAGGTGCCAGGTGCCAGGTGCCAGGTGCCAGGTGCCAGTATCAAAATAAAAGCCTCTTCTTATTAAAATGTACTCATGGTCATGGTGTGCCTCTGGACAACCCACACCCATAACAGTGTCACTCACACTAAGGTGTGCCAGGTTAACCCCTCTGGAAACACCCTCACAGACACACCCAGAGGTCCGTCTTCTAGATAGTTCTATACCCCCCCAGTTGGCAAGGAAGAGTAACCAGGACATTATGCAGCATCCACTAGAGCCCAGTCCCGGCTTTGGCTGGTACCACACTCAAATGAGGTTCTTGATGACTTTGTCACATAGGGTTTGACGTGTTCTGGGCCACCTGTCAGGCAAGTTGGTGGCATGTTGGTCAGTTTTTCACAACGATGACAAGCAACTGAGAGAAACCGTTGGTCATCTGCACCACGATCACCATCGCCACCGGCATCACCATGACATCATTGTCATCATTGTTATCAAGGCTACCATCACTGCTACCATCACCGTCATCGTCTTTACCTCCTTCATCGTCGCCACCATCAGCACCGCCGTGATCGCCATGGTGATTGTTGGCCCCATCATTGGCACCAGCGTTACCATCACTACCGTCATCTTGAGCACTATTTATTACTAAATGGCCATCACTGTCTCCGCAATCACCATCATCGGCACCATCACTATCAGGTGACTATAGCTATCCACGCCATGACTGAAGCAGGAGCATCATCACCTGCGTCACCACCACCCCCTCTACAGTGTTCATCATCACCGTCAGTACCGTCCTTCCTCCTCTTCTTCTGGCCCATTCTCTGTCATCACAGTGAGCCACAAAGGGGAGTGTTTTGTGGCATTTCTCGGAGGTCCCTGTGGGATTAGGCTTATGACACTCTAGTGGGAAAGGGCTTGGTGTGTCTCTTCTACACCATCTTCTTGGGTGTGCGGGGTGGGGCGTATCCAGTTAAATACTTTCCTAGCATATAGAAGCACTTGGCTTCCACCTTCAATGCCTCCAGGGAAGGAGCTCTGTGCCATACCTTCCTAGGCCGGCATCACTGCCCTGTTCTTCCCAAATAAACAGCTTACACTTGAATAGCCGTCTTGGGATGTGCTTCTGAGGACAAGCTAAACACGGAGTCCTCCAGAGGCTGCTACAGGGCTGCACTAGTCAGAGCAAAGCTAAGCATATGGAGAGTGGACAGCTCACTTGAGTGTCCTTGGCCTCGGAAAGTCACAGAGTTCTTTCCTTTAGGGGAATGAATTGTCCAAGTATTGCTGAGATTGATGGGGCCTCAAGCACAGGATTGGGGATCATTCCTTATGCAATCTCTGACCTGTTTTCCTGGTGGATTTGCCATGTCCTCGCCTGGTCTTGGCTCTCTTGCAGAGGAGGTCTGGTCTTATTGATTCTGTGTGCAGGGCATCTCCCAAGGTGCCTGTTAAATGCTAAGTGGTTATGTTGGTCTCCTGCAGCGTCTCTGGCTTCACCTTGGTGCCCAGAGACGTGAGGAGGAGAGGCCTGTTCTGCCCTGCTGCTCATTTGACCTTTCTGTCACTCCTCATCTCTCAAGTGACCACCACAGCAACAAACTTCATGCTGCGGTCACAGGATGAAAAGAGGCAATGTGCTTGGAGGTCTTCACACGAAGCGACAGCCATCGTATCTTATTGATCTCTTGCTTTCAGCTCCGGGTATCAGTCACCATCAGAATGAACACGTTTCCTACCTCAGATCTTTGCTGTCCACATCATTGTCATCATCATTATTAAATCATCATGTGGAGGATGGTAATGATGAGGGTGGTGATGATGATGAGGATGATGGTGAAGATAACAATAGTGATGGTGGCAATGATTGTTATGATGGTGGTGACGATGGTGGTGATGATGCTGGTGATGATGCTGGTGGTGTGATGGTGATGATGGTGGTGTGATGGTGGTGATAATAGTGATGATGTGATGGTGGTAATGATGCTTGTTATGATGGTGGTGACGAGGGTAGTGATGATGGTGGTGATGATGCTGGTGGTGTGATGGTGATGATGGTGGTGATAATAGTGATGATGTGATGGTGATGATGATGATGATGTGATGGTGGTGATGATGATGATGTGATGGTGGTGATGATGATGTGATGGTGATGATGATGATGTGATGGTGGTGATGATGATGATGATGTGATGGTGGTGATGATGCTTGTTATGATGGTGGTGATGATGGTGGTGATGATGATGGTGGTGTGATGGTGATGATGGTTGTGACGATGGTGATGATGATGGTGATGATGATGATGATGTGATGGTGGTGATGATGCTTGTTATGATGGTGGTGACGATGGTGGTGGTGATGGTGATGATGATGTTGGTGTGATGGTGGTGATAATGGTGATGATGTGATGGTGATGATGATGATGTGATGGTAATGATGATGATGATGTGATGATGATGATGATGATGATGTGATGGTAACGATGGTGATGATATGATGGTGGTGATGATGCTCATTACAATGGCAGTGATGACACTGATGATAACAGTGGTAGTAGCAACTGAGAAGCATTGAACTAATGGGTGTCAGACTTCGGTACAGTTCGTCTCCTAACAGGCATTGTCCTTCCTGACAACTGCACCAAATAATGCCCTTCCTCATTTCTCCTTTCCATTGAAAGCCTCGGGTTACTTGTCTGTTGGAAAAATCTGTCCCCAACCCAGTAAACAAGGATAAAACCCTCAGTGTCCACTGCTTCTTCTCTCAGCTCCAACCAGGGCAGCTCACCAAGCCCAATGGAAGGTCCAAGATGCAGAGTGGGGTTAGGGTCTGGTGTGAGAAAGAAACCTCCCTTGGCAGAGAGCAAACCACAAGCTAGAGAAAAGCATCCTGGAACCCTCCAGCCTGGAAGTCCCCAAGGCAGCATTGCCCATGAGAGTGTTATTGTAAGCAGAGCTAGAGATGTGCGCCCTGACCATCTCCAGGCCAATGGAATTCTGCTACAAATCTGTGAAGCCCAGGGGGGGAAAAAAAAAAAAAATATATATATATATATATATATATATATGAGACATGTATGCCGAAGCTCACGATTTGCTTCTCTCAGCTGCGAATTTCTTACTTACAGGAGGTGATTAGTTATGCCCAGCCATGGACAGAAGACAAAGAGTTACTGCTGCAGCAGGCAGGAGCTACAAAGAACAAGACGCCTTCAGCAATGGTAAAACCACTAGAGGAGGGGCCATATTTAACAACGCAGCAGGTGGGCATCCTGGGCTTCTGGGGCGGTCACTGGTGAGATAGCCCAGACTCTGACTCTCCATGCCTTGCAGCTCCACAGCTACTACTATGGTCTTTCTGCTTAGCACCGCTAGTTGGATGCTGCTCCGTCAGCCATCACCTCCATTTTGGGAGGAAGGCAGGAAGAAGAGAAGTGCCAGGGGCTCTCTCCTAAGAGTCTGTATTTTGGGAGAGGTGTTGATCATCCTAGAAATGTTCATGTGGGTTCCATTGAGTGGAAAAGGATCAAATGTCTATTATCAGGCGACTCTGGCAGGCAGTAGTCTCAGTGGGTATGTGCCATTCTATACAATTCCATATTCAGTGCCAGTGAGAGACTAGGTGGACCGAGGAGCAGCAGTGTCCCTTTGTGGTAGATATGAGGTATCAAATGCTTAAGCACCATTAAGGCTAACGCATTCCCTCCCAGATCTCTGATCCACTCACACGGTGTGCCATGTCACCTTCCAGTAATGGAAACGTCCCCAGGCGGTGCTCAGACAGCTTCAACTGCTCGTCCATATTAAGGAGCTGAAATATTACACTATTTTATCCAGCACCTCTTCCTTTTGAACGTCTGTTTCACTGGAACCAGATCTAAATCAAACAACATATTTCTGCCGCCCTCTGGGCGTCGCACATTATTCCTGGGCCGTGATGAAGCCGAGAAGGGACAAGAGAGAAGCGGCAGGGGCCAGGGGCTCTGCAGGTGTGTGGGCAGTGGCTGGAGGGTCAGGACAAGAGCAGCAGAGGCCACTGTGCTCTGTGTAAAGTACGCACAACATACGTGCAGCTGGTGACCTTGGGTCCTGTCAAGATAACGTTCAGTAGCTCAGTGTTGGGCAGCCCCGAGGGGCCGGGTGTTGGAAACAGGATCAGCCATCAGAGCCCAATGGACAGACTCACAGATCCAAAGAGACTTCATGCATGGGGGGGGGGGGATGGGGTATACAGAGGTATGTGTCCACGTGTACACAGAAGCCGGACATAGATGACAGGAGTCCTCCTTAAGTGCTCCGTACTGTTATCTTTCGACACAGGGACTCTGAGTGAATGTACAGCTGGGTCATTTGGCTAAACCGGCCGACCTGTGAGCTCACAGGATCCACCCGTCTCTGCTGTTCCCAGCACTGAGGTTACAGGTACGCACCACATCCATCTTAAATTTTTATTGGTTTATTTATTTATTTTTGTGGGGTGATGGGAACCTGACCTCGGGTCCTTATGTTTACACAGCAAGTACTTTCCCCACCAAGCCACAGAGCCACGGGCATCTTTCTTACTTACACGTGGCTCACAGGGGAACCGCATGAGCGTGGGCTCTCAGCTTCCCCTCTGAAGAGGATCCACCCCACTTCCTTTATGCTTCCTCTCAGAGCCCTCTGTGAGTGTGCGCGCACACACACACACACACACACTCACACACATGCATACACAGCACACACGCACAAGCATGCACACACACACACACACACTAACACACATGCATACATACCACACACACATGCACACACGCACACACACACTCACTCAAACACATGCATACACAGCACACACGCATAGGCATGCACACGCACACACACACACATGCCTACATACCACACACACATGCATACACACACATGCACACACGCACACATGTATGCGCAGCCCCTCAAAAGCACACAGCAGGATCTGGGAGCTAGGTGGAACAACCTGATCTCACATTATTTATAATCCCAATCTCTTGCAAAGAAGGAAAGAAAATGCTAAGTCCTCACCAGGGAGACTGGGAACTGGAAGCTAAGAGCTCTGAGGCTGAGCCCTCTGGCCTGGAGCCAGTCTGGTGTCCACTGTGGTGGTCCAGGAAGCCCACATCCAGCCAGCTGGGGGCAAGCCAGACCTATGTTGAACTGTGAGGTCAAGGGATGCAGAGGTGACCCAGCCGCTACCAACAGGTGAACAAGAACTGGCTTCACAGACCCAGCTCCCTGCCCCTAACCAAAGCTCCAGACCATGGCAGCAGGAGAGGAGAAACCAAGGCTGGGATGGGATGTCTCCCTACCACCACCACCATCTCTCATCTCTCCCCATCCCTCTCTCTCTCTCTCTCTCTCTCTCTCTCTCTCTCTCTCTCTCTCTCTCTCTCTCTGCTCCCTGCCCCTAACCAAAGCTCCAGACCATGGCAACAGGAGAGGAGAAACCAAGGCTGGGATGGGATGTCTCCCTACCACCACCACCATCTCTCCATCTCTCTCCATCTCTCTCTCTCTCTCTCTCTCTCTCTCTCTCTCTCTCTCTCTCTCTCTCTCTCTCTCTCTCTCTCTCCATCCCTCTCTCTGCTTCCTGTATATGGATGAGATGTGAACTCTTTCCTGCATGTCTGCCAGGCTAGCCTCCTGTCCCAGCTGCTAAGTCCCCTCTGGAACTACAAGTCAAAGAAAACCCTTTCTTCTTTAAATACTTTTTTTGTAGTGTTATTTTATCACAGCAACAGAAAATCAATTAAAACACAACCACCACCTCCATGATGTACAGAAAAGTCTGGCTGCAAGTATGAATATCCAGGGGAGATCCACAGCTGGGCTCTGTGCGGGACACCATTACAAAGACTGAGGAGCCACAAGAGCAAACACAATCACAGGTCGGGTGCAGATCCTCAGAATGGCTACCTCCACAAGTGTGTGGCAAGCCTGCCCTGAACGTGGGTTCAAATCTTACTTCCATCACCCACTAACTGACTCTGCAGGGGTCACTAGACCCAGAGACTCATGTCCTCTGGTTTTTTGCCATGGAGTGATGGTGGCCCACAGAGGAGGCCTGACATGTGTGGGAGAGGGATAGAGGATGCTGTGTGTCGGTCTAGTGGTTAACAGTGGGGTACAGGCATGGCCTGAGATGCTCTTGATACCCTACAAGCCCACCCTGTCCTGGCTCTGCTGCGCTGTGGACTGACCAGTGAAGGCAGCAGACCTCTGCCTCTGTGAGCAAAAGCAAAAGGCACCGTGGTCCCTGGAGCTGGACTGGTGCTCTGGTCATCTTGATGATGTCAGCCTGCAAGCTCAGCCTCCTCCTGTCACTGCCATCTGATTTCCCACGCGGACTTCTCTGCCTCCTCATTCTCTCCCAGGGACACAAAGCAAGAGCTGCGCTCTGGAGCCACATGGGTGTGACTAATGCCACCGCTGGGTGTTTGGCCGGGTCGTCAATGGTCAAAGACTCGGGGGGTCTTCCTTCCTCACTGAGTGAGGACAGCACCCTGTTTCCATGGTTTGGTGAGTAAGGTTAGCATGGGCTCCACCTAGGGCAGCAGTTCTCAACCTGTGGGTCGAGACTCCTTTGGGGACCCAACAACACTCCCGTAGGGGTTGTCGAAGACTGTCAGAAATCACAGACGTTTTCATTATGACTCATAACAGCAGCAAAGTTACAGTTATGATGTAGCAATGAAAATAATTTTATGGTTGGGGGGAGGGTCATCACAACATAGGGAATCTGTATTAAAGGGCCAGCCCGTGCGAACCGCTGCCCTGGGTGTCTCCTCCTGTTGCTTACCCTCGCTGTGTGTGGTTCCCTTGCTCTAACGTTGGGTGGGTCTTGCAAGAATATGACATGGGGCAGGAACTTCGCAGGTAGAACGGACGTTCCCTAACCAGGGAACTCTGGGCTAATCCAAAAGGAGGTCACTTTGGGTGGGCTTATCTATCAGGTGAGTTCTTTGAACTCATGACGTAAAGTCAGAAGTTCTGTGGTGGCTGTCAGTCGCTGCGGCTAAATACTAGAGAAGAGTCAGCTTCCCGTAGAAAGTGCTGTCTTGCCTGGAGGGGTCACAGGTTCCGGGCTGTGGGTGGCTGGCTATGGTTGAGTGTTGAGGCAGCGAGACTCAAAGAGGTGAAAGCAGCTCCCTTCACAGAAGCCAAAGAGCAGAGAAGGGAGGAGCAAGTTCATGCTATGTGGGCATACCCACAATGACCTAACTTCCTCCCACTCGGCCCCATTGCCTCCCAACAGTGTCCCACAACAGGGATCAAGCCTCCAACACATAGGTGTTTAGGGAACAGTCTAGATCAGCTACCATGGGCTCCAAGAGGCAGAACATCGCCTTCCAGCTGACCGTGAATAACGTTATCCTGGGTTCTGTAACTGAAAAAAAAAAAAAAAAAAAAAGGCATCGCAACATAGCCTGCAGGGCCTGAGAAGCAGGCCCTTTCCTGGTCAATGGCAAAAACAGAGCCTAGGTGACACTCAGGCTGCAGCCTCGGAGACCACGAGCCAGATCCAACTACACCGTTATGAAGTCCCGACCTTTGGGGGCCTGTGAAATAGTGAGCCCTGTGGCTAAGCCACTGGACTCATGGTCACTCGTCCCGTAGAAATGGCAAGCGAACGTTGTGTGCGTCATAGTCAGCTTCGACTGCCAACTTGGCAAGATGCCTGGAGTCACGTGGGAGGAGAGAAGCCCAGTTGTAATTGCCCGGACCAGATCGGCACTTCCTTAATTGCTTCTTGATCTAAGAGTACCCAGCCCACGGCAGGCAGGCGGTGCTGTTCCTAGGCACGTGGGCCTGGGCCATCTAAAAGGACGGGCTGAGAAGTGCAGAGGAAGCAAGCCTGTCAGAGCAGTGTTCCTCCACCACCTCTGATCAGTGCTGCCCTTGGCTTCCCTCACGACCCACTGTGAGATGAGTCAGAGCCTGCCCTCCCCAAGTTGATTTTGGTCATGATGTGGAGGAACGCCTTGAGTGGATGTAGCAGTTGTCAATAAAGCGCTGTTTCGCCAATCCGCTGGGCAGAAAGACAGGAAGTGGGAGGCGGGGCTTCCAGGAGAGGAGGAGGAGCCTGGAGTGGACAGTTAGTAGAGAGAAGGTGCGCTAAGAGGATCAGATTGGCAAGTGCTTGGGATGTAGTAGGTTGTGGTTTGGCTTAGTTTACTAGTAGATTAGTGTTGGTTTAGATTCTGCCCGGCGTAGAGAACAAACTGGGGCAGTAAGCCATGTAGGCGCAGACACAGTGCAGGCCCGCCCAGAGGACCCAACTCCCAGATACAAACCACTGTTCTCCCCACAAAAGCCAGAGAAATCACCAGCGTCAATTCCAGGCACCGTGCTCATGTGGCATAGCCTGAGAACCACCTGCTGGGGGTCAACGGTTTGTGCTCCCCAGTCCCAGAGAGAGGTATCTCACTGTGACCCCAGGCAGGGGGAAAGACATTCACCCCACCCCCACCCCCGCACGGCTCACCCCACACCTTTATGTAGTTAGTGCTGAGTGCTGTGACTGCACCCCTGGACTACTGAGCAGCCTTTTTGGACTCCACCTATCCCGAGGGATAACAGCAAGTGTGTGGCTTTCCTGGTTCTGGCTGGGGACAGATGGCACCAAAATTCAGTGTGTAAACTCAAGCTCCCGGGGTGAAAAGCCACATCCATGGGAAACATGCTACAAGGCTGATTGACAAGCTGAAGTTTTAACGACCATGGAGAGCTGGAATATTGCAGATCTGGAGCCTTAATCATCTTTCGTTATTATTAGCCGTCGTAAGAGCCACGCGTTGCCTAGCTCTGTGCCTGACCTGTCAGCTGTGCGGCCGCCAGGAAGTGCTTTCGGAGTGTACACTTCTCGCTTCCGCTCAAAAGCTAAGAATGTCACCGCCGGAGAGAGTGTCTGGGGCCGACGCAGAGGTTGCTCTGCTCTGCTGTACCGCCCGCCCAACGTTCCCACCAACATATTTTCAAAGTTCCTTGATTTGCGATTGCCTTTGTTCTATTATTATAAAAACTTCATGACTCGGTCCCGACATTGGTATGTGGTATTTGTGGAGACCTGACTCTAAGCTTCTGAGCCGCATCTCTTATTCCCTTTGAGGTGAGAACTGTGAGGGTTTTTTTTTTTTTTTTACAAATAAATCCAGCTCATCTCCACAGCAGACCTATGTCCTCCGTCGGCATCAAAGCCCACCTGTAATCCCACCCGAGTCTGTGTGCACCCTAGTCTGAACCCCAGCTGCTAAATATGCAGCTCCAAGAAACACCTAATGAAGGGGCCTTGTGCTAATGAGCCCCAGTCCCTCCCTTCACAAAAAATCATGACTGTACTTAGACAAAAGACACATGTTTACCAACTTTTAAATTGCTTGCTCATTAAACCGTCTTCAGTGCCTATTAAGATGTGTGTTAGGGACGCATGTTCTTCGTGGTAATTGAAGGAACCTATGCCACATATTAGCGCCTCTTTGGAAATTATTTTCATCCCTTTAGGATTTCACAGCTGCTTTTCTCATTATCTGCCACATAAAACTTTGTTCTGATGAAGTTGCCTGGAGGGAAATGAGCTCAGGTGGATCTTCGCAAGCGCCCCTGTCAGGCCCAGGCTCAGAAGCAAAGGCAAGCAAGCCCTGAGTGCCTGTCCGGAGGTGCCCCACGGGCCGGCGCAGGGCTTGGCTGGAGGGAGAAGGCCTCCTCAGATGGCACTTTGTGCTGTGATTTCATGACCTCTCAGAACTCCCTGTACTCTTTCCCTACCCCGAAACCTCTCCTGGAGAGTTGTAAATGTCCCTGAACTTTGGAAGAGCAACACCTGTGTCTTATCACCGTGAATTAATCGTTACGGACTGCGACATCAGCTTGGTTTTCATCACCCAGCAGGGCCTAGAAGAACAAGTCAGAGTCCACACAAGTATGATGAGACAGTTACCTAAGTCACCTTGGATAAAGGTCCCGCCAGCTCTGCAGCTCCAAAGCAGATGGGGAAGTGTTGGCCCACTTCATTCAGGAATCCAAAGCCACAGCACCAGCACGGCAGAGACTGCAAGAATCCAAATTCTCCTAGTGCCTAAAAAATCCTATAACCAACAACAGTTAGAAAGAAGTTCCCTGTGGCCCAGTCCTGAGCCAGCGCCGGGGACAAGGGTAAGCAAGGGACTGCAGCTGAGCCCCAAATCTCATTTGATCATTCCCTGACAAGCATTGTGTCCTGTGACCTACTAACTCCATAGGCCACTGGAAAATGCCCTTCCTGTCAGGCTAGCCAGGTGGAAGGCTATTATGGGGTAACTGGTCCCTCCGGTTGAAACTTTTCCTTGTGGGGAAAAGGGTTAGCTCACTGAAGCTAATGAAACTCGGCAGGCTCTCGGAGTCCCTTCCAGACACCCTTGTCAGTGAGGAGGAGGCTCTTCAAGGGTGTGGCTGCTGGCAGTTGCACTGCAAATGCTCATGGTGGCTCTCACAGGTCCTTCCAGCTCAGGGGATCATTTGAGTGATACGGCTACCCAGTCCACAGAAGTAACCCCACCTAACTCACTTGTTCATCAAGATGCGTGTGGACTGAACTGCCTGTCAATCATAGCCAAACTTGGGGTGCCTAGAAACAGACTTCCCCAGAAAATAACACAAAAATGTTCTGACCTCACACTTGCTGGCTGTTTCCTCTGGCTTTCCCAGTGTGAGTAGACAGCTCCGCATGTTATGTGCTGCTGGGCCTGGGTCTCCTTCCCTGGGGCTTTTATTAGCCCCTAAATCTAGCAGGTAAAGACATCAGTTGCCTGTCAGCAACTGAAGCCTGAAACTCTGACATGAAGTTTTCAGTAGATATGCACTGGCACTCACATGCACACATAAACACACACATACATGCACATGTGCACACGTGTATATATGAACATATGTACATATACACATCTGAACACACATGCACACACAAACATACACACGTGTATATACATACATACACATTGTGCTGACTGATTTTGTGTCAATTTGACACAAGCTAGAGTTTTCAGAGAGGAAGGAGCCTCAGTCAAGGAAACGCCTCCATGAGACCCAGCCGTAAGGCATTTGCTCAATTAATGATCAATGGGTGGGGGCCAGCGCATTGTGGGTGGTGATGCCATCCCTGGGCTGCTGGTCCTGGGTTCTATAAGAAAGCAGACTGAGCAAGCCAGGGGGAGCAATCCTGTAAGCAGCACCCCTTCCATGGCCTCTGCATCAGCTTCTCTCTCCAGAATCCATCCCTGTTTGAGTTCCTGGCCTGGCTTCCTTCAGTGATGGACAGTCACGAAGAAATAAAGGCTGAATAAACTCAACTTGCTTTTTGGTCATGGTGTTTCATCGCAGCAATAGAAACCTTGACTGAGACATATACACATGAATGCATGAACATACACACACACACACTCATACACACATGCACACACACATGAACACACATGCACTCACACACACATACACGAACACATGCACGCACACACTCACTCATACACACATGCACACACACATGCACGCACTCACACACACACATGAACACACATGCACTCACACACACACGAACACATGCACACACACACGCACTCATACACACATGCACGCACTCACTCACACACACATACATGAACATATGCACACACACACACACACACACACACACACGCATGCGTGCATGCATGGGTTCCTGGGAGAGCAACAGGGAAGGACAACACTGCTGAGAGTCTCCTCCTACTTGCTCCTCAGCAACCTGGCCTAGTCCCAGTGAAACAACGAGGCAAAAACTTCCTGAGTCACTTTGCCTGGTGCAGGAAACCATCATCTTGGTCAGCCGGCCAAAGGTCCTGAGGCTCAGGCAGTTGACTCAGACCTGAAATTTAGCAGACTGTCACTAGGGGGTAAAGTGTGATGTCTGAGTAAGGACAGGGTTAGGTGGTTTGTGACAGCTGGTGACCAGTTGTGGGGTCTCGGTTCAGGGTCTCCGGGCCGAGCCTAGCTCCTGTCTACCCCATAATATCCCTTCCCTTATCTCCATCCACCCAAATGAAGCCACACCCCCAAGCTGAAGAAGATTTAACAGCTCAAGCAGAAACTAAACATTGTTCCTGCGCTCTGCCAGGTTCCTCCTCCTCTGCTCTGGGAGCGACAAGAAAAAGCCTGACACGGAACACAACTTTCATATCGATTTCCAATAATCTCAACTCCTGTCGTGCCCGCGGCTACGAGGTGGCGCTGGGAAAATCACAGTCAGTGATGACCTTGCCAAGAGCTGGACCTGACAGGCCAGCAGCCTGGTCTCTCTCCTTCCCAGCCCTCCTGGCCTCTCCTCCTCTCCCTCCAGCTCTCAACAGCTTTCCTAGGAGAGACGAGGCAAGACAGGGTAGTTACCACTTGAAGGAATGTGCTCTCCCACACGTCAGGTGCGTGTCGGCTTCGATGCTCCCTGAGATGCTCTTTGAACTGGTCCTGTGTGTTTGGTTGACTTTGATTGTCAGTTTGGCAGGATCTAGGGTCCTCTGGGAGACAAATCCGTAGGCCCGTCTGAGGGCTCCCCTAGAAGGTTCAGCTGAGACCGGAAGATGGACACGCCCTAAACCTGAGCAGCTCCATCTCACAGGTTGGGATCCCAAATAGCACAAAAACAAGAAAGTGGCACCAGCATCTGTTCTTTACCTCCTGCCTCCTCACTGTGGACACACGCGCCCAGCTGCCCCATGCCCCTGACACCATGCCTTCCCGCCACTGAGACGGTCTTACACCTGTGAGCTGAAATAAGCTCTTTCTGCTTTAAGCTGCTTCCTGCCAGATGAGTAAGCTGAGACCAGAGCTTCTGTCCTCTGGGTCTCTGGTGGCAGCTTCACCCTCACACTCACATGGTGCTGCCTGCCGCCTGTGTGGGATGGTGAAGGAAGGCACCTCGGCTTTCTCCAGAGTGCTCTGTGTTTTGCTACGCACATCTGGACTGGTGCTGCCTGTGTGGGTCAGTGAAAGAAGGGACCCGGACCATTCTGCGTTCTGCCACACACATCTGAACTCGTGTTTGCAGAGGCTGTGCATGAATTTTGTGACTGGAATCATCAGGCACCATGGTTACATGATGCAGACCAGGAAGCTGGATGTTCAAGGCTAAGGTGCCATCATGGACGGGTTTTGGTGAGAGAAAAGAAAGGGAGGAGAGGGGAAGGGCAAAGAGAGGTGAGTGAGGGGGAAATGGGGAGAGGAAGGGAGGAATGGGGTTGGCTTGGTAGGGGAGGGAGGAGAGGAGGAGGAGGACAAGGGAAAGGTGAGAGTGGAGAGAGAGGAATTAGGGAGGGAGGGAGAGAGCGAAGGATTGAGGGGGAAGGAAAAAACTAAGGTGAAAAGGGAAGAGGAGAGGAGGGGAGGGGAAGAGAGGAGAGGAGAGGGGAGGGAAGGGAACAGGAGGGGAGGGGAGGGGAGGACAAGGGGCAGAGAGGGGAAGGGAAGGAACAGGGTGGGGAGGGAAAGAGAGAGGATCTCTGCTGAGTCTCCCTACAGAGGAATAAGTTTGTCAACCAATCAGCTGGCTGAAAGTTTTTCAGGTTTTTGTTTTTTGTTTTTTGTTTGATTGTTTGTTTTTGTTTAGTGCACTTCCTGGATAGAGAAGTCGCACAGGCAAGATCCTCTTCCAGGCTGGTCTCTGGCAGCCTTCATTTAACTGTTTGACAACAGCAAGGAGTTGTTTACAGCCTGCCTGCTCTTCTGGTCCTTGGTGACTTGACTGGCAGGCACCCATCCTTGCAGGAGCATTTTAGCAGGATCACCATGCTCTCTAAAAAGCCTCCACACTACCACACTCACACTACTGTGTGAGATGAGTGAACAAAGTGTGCACAGCCCGAGAAGCCTGTGCACTTTTAGTCCTTTGGCCAGTTCTCACCTCAGACATCCCCTGACGAGCTTCCTCCATCACCGGCTCATCTCCCAGCCCTAGTCTGTGCTGTGTAGCTTTTTTCTGAATGCAAACACTCCCTCCTGAAAGGAGTGAGCGAGACTCCGGAAACTCATGAGAAGTTCACAAGGCTCCCAAGCCCCTCCCAGAAGTGGTAGACGCAGCAATCATTTGGGGAGAGGGGTCCTCAGTGGAGTAGTTGCCTGACAGAAGTTCAGAAAATCCCAGGACTGCAGCTTTCCCACCTCCTATCACTGATGCTGTGGTGGGCTCTTCAGTGATGCTGGCTTGGCCACCTCAGAAGGGTAGGGGTTTGAACGAGAAATGTCCCCTACAGTTTCTGATGTTGTGTTCGAACAGTTGGCAGTGCTATCTGGGGAGGTTTGCATGGTGCAGCCTCTCTGGAGGAAGTTAAGTCACAAAGGTGTGGCCTAGAGACTGCGTGGCCTTGCCCTTCGTGGCTTGCTCTCCCTGTTTGACATGTGTGGTGAGCATGTGATCGCTCCTGCCAACAGAGCCTGCTGCTGCTGTGATGGCGCTTACCCCCTTGGAATAGTAAGGCCAAATGAGTTATTCCTTCTATAAGTTGATTTTGGTCATGATGTTTTACCACAGCAACAAACCAGGTAACTCCTACTCCCCGATTCTGTGTGTAACTCCAACAAACTCTGGCTCACAAATGGAATCATCACTTTGGTCTATTGTTGTTTACCTGGGGGGGGGGGGTGAATGGAAACAGACTCTGCTGGAACAAAACAAAACAAAAAACAAAAAACAAAAACAAAAACAAAGCCACAAGTGTCTGGACCTGGCATGAGAGACTTGAAGTGAGAGAGCTCATCTCCGCACCGGCGGCGACTTCCCCTTACCTTTCTTTCACGCAGCTGCCGTGAGGGATGGCTCTGCTGCTGAGGAACAGGGTAGAAGTCGGTCCTCCTGGGGCACAAGCCTCATTCGCTTTACCAACTGAGCCGCCTGCCAGCCCCTGAAGGAATCTGTACTGATCGTTTCAGTCACGTGTTAGGTGATGGAAACGCCACAATAAAAACTGACTAGAGATAGAAAACAACTTCAGACGCTTTGTCTGAAGCAGGTACTAGCTTGTAAGTATTTTCTCCACACAGCCCTGCCCCTTCCTGGTCCTGTTCCAATCCTGGTAGAACCAGAGGCACATTGTCCCCAGTTCCCAGGGGCTAAAGATAAGGCTAACAAATTAATTACACAAGAAAATTAAATGTTTTTTGAGGTCATATGGTAGAGTCAGTTCTCAACAGACCAACCCTTCCACAGAAAACAGCTATAACTTCTGGCTAAAGATAAACAAAAACTATGCAGGACTCTAAGGAGTGAAGGAGCGGGCAGGTTTGGAAGGCTACTCTTGGAGGGTGAGGCCAGCACACAATTCCTGGCTTTGGGTGAGGTCACACCTTGATTCCAGTGCAGTACAGTGCAGCGCAGCGCACAGTACAGTGCAGGGGAGGGCAGTGCAGTGTAGTGCAGCACAGTACAGTGCAGCGCAGCGCAGTATAGTGTAGTGCAGGGCAGCACAGTACGTTGTAGTGCAGGACAGCACAGCACAGGGCAGTGCAGGGCAGCGCAGGACAGCACAGCACAGTGCAGCGCAGGGCAGTGCAGGGCAGCGCAGGGCAGCGCAGGGCAGTGCAGGGCAGCGCAGGACAGCACAGTACAGTGTAGCGCAGGGCAGCACAGCACAGTGCAGCGCAGGACAGCGCAGGGCAGCACAGCACAATGCAGCGCGGGGCAGCGCAGGGCAGCGCGGGGCAGCGCGGGGCAGCGCGGGGCAGCGCAGGGCAGGGGGAGCTAGCATGGAAACATCACCATCCCTCTGGCCACAAATGCTAATGAGCACCTGCAAGCCTCACATTGTTCATTCAGTCTCAGGCTAGTGTGGCCTGCAAACCGTCCTGCACACTGAAGGAAGCAAACAGCCAGCTAAAAGGGCATTGAGAGCTGGGCTGCAAAATGTCCCCCACAGGCTCACAACTGGGGAGTGGATAGAGTCCTGGGTAAGTGTGTATTGTCAGTGTGAGCACTGCCATACCAACAATGGAAAAGCCTCCCCAGGTCAGGGTCAAAGCAGTAGCAAAGCTGCCCCTCCCTCCTCCTCTCCCCCCCCCCCCCCCCCCGCCGCCTCCAGGTCCTAATGTTGGCAAATGGTTGGCATTTAGCTAAAACCAGTGTGCGCAGCACAACCAACAGCAACTTCCTCCACCAGGATGACTGCAACATAACCCCGCCCCCAGAAATGGGGGGAGGGGGGCAAGGCCACCTCAGGAGACTTCCTTAAGGAAGGGGGAAGCAGCCACCGTCCCAGCCATTTTGAGACGTCACTAGTGTGCCAGGAGTCCCCTGTAGACCAGCACTGTGTGCGGTGCACCAGGAGGTTCTGAGGAGTCTCAGGGCCCGCCAATGCTTCTTGGCCATCCTCTACCGGCCTCCAAAGCATTTCTCTCCACACTCCCCACAATACTGACTATTGAAACCAACCAACACTTTTTAAAGGGACACAAGAGGAGCCAGGGTTGGCAAGCCTGCTAGTCATAACATGAAAATGTTTTCCAAATATGCAGTGCACACCAGAAAAGTGAGGAGGATTCTCATACAAAGTAAGTAGCAACCGAGACCAACTCCATTATGGTCCAGGCACCAGAGCTAACAGCATCTTCAAGCTGGTGCTCACTACAGCCATATTTGTGAGGGAGGGGGCTTCTTGTGTTCTCTTGGTGAAAGGTATCAGAGCAGAACTAAACCATGTAAAAGGGGTCAAGTGAAGCCTTTGGAGTCAAGCTTGAGACTCCCTGAAATGAAACCGTACCCAATGGGTTTTACAGAAACACCGACTCGGGCTGTGAGAAGTCACGGAGACACAGAGCTTGGGGCTGGGCAAGGGTTTGTCTTAGTGGCTGCGTCAATCTACCTGTGTGAAGTTTTTATCTGTGAGTTCATTACCATAAAGTGATTTTAACTTTTAAAAAAGTCAGTGAAGGTGAGCCGAGATCAATAGAAATTACCCACTCTAAAGAATAAAATGTTGAAAATGAAATGAGTTGAGCCTCGGGGTCTGGTTCTGAAATATAAGTAACTGGAGACCAGAAAAGGAAAAAGGAAAAAGTATTTGAGGACATCGAAGCCAATAGCTTCCCACGCCTAGTGACAGATGCACACTTACAAGTGAGAAGTTAGGAAAATAATGTAGAATTCAACCTCTCTGAAACGCTTGATAAAATTCAAGTGCCACTAAGGAGGGGGTGGAACGGTAGAAGAAAGCTTGAAACCAACACAAAATAATTGATTGGAAAACTTAGTTCAATTGTACTGGTTGTTACAATGTATATCAACTTATTGCTATGTTTAAGTCAGATAATTTGAGAATGAGTTGTTTTTTAAAGCAAGATTCAAGGGCCCGGAGAGATGGTTTAGCAGTTGGGAGCACATACTGTGCACACAGGGGACCTAGGTTTGGCTCCTGGCACCCACATCAGGTGCCTCATAACTGCCTATAACTCCAGCTCCGATGGATCCAACACCCTCTGCTGACCTGCAATGGGTACATGCACTCACACATGTGTACACACACACACACACACACACACACACACACACACATAATTAATAAAATAAGAAGATTCAATATGCTACTTTATAGAGAGATAAATTCAAACTAATTAATACAAAAGAGCCATACCTCACATTTTATGTGTCCAAAGAGTGTCTGTGTTGATTCTGTGACGTGGAATTCAAGACAGTGTGCTACCAAGGTCAAGGCTCATTTCAAAACGACAAAAGGGCCAGTTCACTGGGAAGCCACACTAACCATAATGTAATTCATCTAATTATCAGAGCCTGAAAAGCCACAGCGCATAAGGTAAGGAGACAGACAATGCTCCCCTCCCCAAGGAACGTGATAACGCCCTTCCCTGTTAACTGTTAAAACAACTCAGTTTAGGGCTGGAGAACCGGCAGTGCTCTTACGAGCACTTTCCACTCTTTCAGAAGATCCTGGTTGGGTGCCCAGCACCCCCCACGTGGTGGCTCACAACTGTCCCCAGTTCCAGGGAACCTAACGCCTTCTTTTAACCTCTGTGAGCCTGGCACGCAAGTGGTACACATGCCTACACGCAGGCAAAACACTCATTTTTCATACACATTTTTTAAAGACTCTAACGTATGATCAGGCGTTTGAGTGACTTCTCTTGCTGCTGTGACAAGTTACCTGCCAAAGGAAAGCTTTAAGACCGAAGAGTTTGATGTGGCTCGGAATTTGAGGGTATGGTCCATCGACACAGACCTGGGATGGTGGGAGGAGCCAAAGGAGGCTGACACACTGCACCCACAGCCAGAGACGCAGAAGGGATTGTGGCTCAGTTGTTCTCTCTCTTGTCCCATCCACTCCAGGACCCTAAGCCATGGGATGGCACCACCCACCTTCAGGATGCATGTTCTGTCTTCAGTGCACCGAGAGGTGTCTCTCCTGGCTTCCAATGAAAGGGGACAATGAAAACACACCACCCCACCTGACGGGGGGAAAAAGCCTTACACCAGTATCAGCCATTCCCACAGGCACAGCATCACGCCCAGGAGCTGCAGACCGTATAATCTTTTGTTAAAAGTCTGTCTGGGTAGACCTCACACTAGGCTAGCGGCAAGTCCACATGAATTTTTAAGAGGACCCAAGTCTGATTACAACATGTTTGAACCGGACTTTAGTCCTGAGAAACACAGGTTAAAGCTTAAGCATTCAAATATGAAGCAAGAGAATTTCTAAACGAGCACGGGTCAAATGAGATGCTACACGAAACATTAAAAGTAACCAAAAATTTACATTTTAATAGCATTAAAAATATAACATAAAATTTGAATTACCCAGCTGAGCAGTGCTTGGATAAAGTCGATCACTTCAAAGTCTTACATTGCCTTGAAGAAAAGTCTGGAATTGGGTGTATTAGTTTCCTCCTGATTGTAATGATAAAATACCAGACGACAACGAAAGCAACTTAAGGTAAGAGGAGATTTTCTTCTTCTTTTAGCTAGCAGTTCGAGTGTGTGTCCACCGGGATGGGCAGGCGCCGCAGGTGTCGGGGGAGGGGCTGTCTTGGAAAGCTAAAAGAGCTTAGAGTCAGAAGGAAAGACAGAGTCAGCAGAAATCCCTGAGCTGATACACTTGGTAGTCACAGAGAGGCCCCAGCCCAGCCCTAGGGAAGTCTGCGTGTGGCTCGCAAAGGGTTTTTGCCTATAACGTGTGAGCAAGAGGCATCCTCTCAGCTGTCCTACTGCCTGGCCTCTGTGAGACGCAAACTCTGAAATACCAAGTAACTGTCCGCTGCCACCATTCCTCATGAGAAACCTTATCTCCAGCCCCCTGACTCTCCCCTTTGGCCACAAGATCCTCCCCACTCCACCTCCAGCCACATGCCTCTCTCCTGTGGCTTCTGAGACTCCTGAAGGATTTGATCAATGGATCTCATGGTGTGGGTTTTTTGTTTTGTTTTGTTTTGTTTTTTGCCAGAATCAACCTCGCCATCCCAGGTCACCACAGCTCTGGAGTTCCACAAGATGGTACACACCTGCTCCCTATTCTCTACTCCTTTGTGTCTCTGACCATAGAGGTGAGTAGATAAATCTCCAGCAAAGATGCTATCCAACCCCAGGGTAAGGTACAGACCCGCCTGGAAGAGGGGCTCTGCAGGGCTGGAGGGCTGGGGTGAGGGGCATCTGCTGTTGTCCCTTTGTAGCTGTGTGGATTTCAGCACCCACACACACACCCTCTGCGCAGTGGGGCTCTGGCTTCCTGGAGTATTTGACAGCATTGTCCTAGTCCAAGCTCTAAGACCCCACCACCGTCAGTGTCACAGTGAGGACAGGCCCCCGTATGTTCACATGTTTGAATACTTGGTCTTCAGTTGGTGGAACTGTTCGGGAAGGATTAGGAGGTGTGGCTTTGTTGGAGGAGTGTGTCACTGGGGGGCTGGGCCTTGAGATTTCAAAAGATACATGCCATACCCAATGTGTTCTGTTTTGCCTCCCAGTTTCAGATCAAAACGTGAGCTCTCAGTTGTTCTTGCCTCCGTGTCTTTGCTCCACCATCATGGACTCTAAACCTCTGGAATCTTAGGCCAAATTAAACTTTTATAAGTTTCCTTGGTCATGATGTGTCATCACAGCAATACAAAAGTAACCAAGACAGTATTGACCCACATCGGAAACCCATGGCTACAGTGATTGGTTCAATATTGATCATGTGATATATTGATGAAGGAATATTTTAGACACTAACTGGTTTCTGTATCTGTGGAAGCTGCTGGAAGAAACTGTTTCTTTTATCCTTGTGGGAATGAGAAAGAAAATTCAGGCCATAGCCCCATATGGGAGATAAGGCAGTGCCTAGCATCTACCTGATCAAGCCAGGCCTGAGGCGAGCCTCTGCTCAGGAAGGCAAAGAACCTCCTTTGACCCTTAAGCCAGCAATGCTGGGAGTTGGGGTGTCTGCAACTCTTCCTGAAATGAAAAACAAAGCAACACATCATCAAAAAGCAGAGATACCACATGGTACTAGAGATGTTCGGTGAGGTCACAGCCATATTCATCTGTCATGTGGCACTGCCCTCTTTAAACTACCTTTCCCTCAGTCTCCAGGAAGATGAGCCATGGTCCCTAAAAGACCCCAGCCCCTCATTACTTGGACATCTCTCTGATGGCCACATTTCTCATTTGCCATGTTGTGTTTTCATGGAAAATAAAACTCTTGATGGATTTCCGAGCACTCGCTCCCAGCTGCCCACTATAGGAAACATTTACGAGTCACTTAATTTGGGTTGTGTCTCAATAAATGGAAATAACTGGATCATTCTCACGCCCCAGAGACACCACGACCACAACAGCCTGACACGCAAGCTGCTTGATTGAAAATAATGAATCAGCCTCCAAACGGCCTGAGCCACCGCCAATTTCCACACAGCCAATATGGAGCCGTAGAGGACTACAGGGCTGCAGCTCTCCCACCCCCAGGAGGATGAGCATTTTCAATCAAAGGAAATGCCTAGCAGGCCCCTGTCCAGCCAAGACAGAGCAAACGATGCCCGATCCCAGGATCAGAGTGGCAGGAGAGGCTGTGGCTGGCACCCTGGGGGAAGCCAGGCTGGGCTGCAGCACTGGCTGAGGCTCATCTGCTTCTGCTGTGGCCAGCCATTTCCTGTGGTCTGTTTCCCTTGGAGAGATGGTGAGCTGAAAAGAGCGCAGAGGCTCCCTCACATCAAGTGCCACTTTGTAAATTAAGCTTCAAAGAGAGGCGTGTGACAGACTGTTCCATCCCCACAGATGCACAAAGCTTGGACTCACTTAGCCCGGATTAATAGGCACAGAGTCTAGTGTTGGGCCACACTGGCTTCCCGTGCCCTCCTCAGTGTGGAATCTGGGTGGATTCTTGCTTCAAAGCTCCTGGGATGGAGTTTCACTGTTTAGACTCGTTCTTGAGGAGAGAAAACCACCTAAGATTAATGTGGGCCTGAGACAGAAGAGGGAGCTGCCAATTGCTTACAGCTCAAAGGAAGAGGTGCTGACCCAGAGGGCGTGACTCAGCAGAAGGTGGAGCAATGCCTAGATCTGTGTCCCTGTGGGGAAGTCTGCAGGGCTGTCAAGTGGACCACTCCGTGTAGGCCCAGTTTTCTTAACAATTATATTTTATTATGAACTTATTAACTGAGAGTACCTCACTTATAACCCAACTAACCTAAACAATAGGGAAAGAAGATTAAAGAACACAATAACGAAACCATAAGAATATCAGTTCCAAGAAACGATTCTCCTGGTGTAACCAGCAGGATTTCTTCTGCTGGAACCTGGAGCCTCAGCCAGAGCCCGGAGTCCGGAAGCCTTCCCTCGAGTGGTTCTCTCTAGGAGAGTGAAATGATGAACACCCAAAACTATCCCATCTCCAAAGGCCCCGCCTCCTGTTTTTTTGATTCACATTTGTATCTCCTCTCAGAATTTGTTCAAGGATGTTTTTCAGCTGGTTAACAACCAATCTCCCCCACACGGTGGTTTGACTTCTAAGGGGATAAACATCACCTGCTCTCTCATAGGTGTTTTTCTCATCCCCCACCTGTGATCTAAACAAACAAACATGTTTATCTCTCCTTTAACTCTGTGTGTGAGCTGCTAGAATGTTCCCTCCACCTTGGAGAAAGGCCCAGGTGGTTTTGCACTGTCAGCCCTTCAACACCACCCGGCCTCTCTAGACAGGTGCTCCTGCACAAGCCAGAGCCTCCAGCTGGATGGCTCCCGTGTGGCCGGGTCTGACGGCCTTGTCTCTTTACAAGACAGGCCCTTCTAGACTGCAGGTAAGAGTGAGGCCCCTGTCACACACAGGCTTGGTGCTGCAAGGGGACCAGATACTTTATAGCCTCCCTCCAGCCTCTCCCTCCCTCCCTCTCTCCCTGTCCCCTCCCTCCCTCCCTCTCTTTCTCCCTCCCTCCCTCCCTCTGTCCATCACCCCCTTCCTTCCTCTCCTTTTTCTTCTCTGTGTTCTTTCGCCCTTCTTACTTTTCGCAGATGAAGTGCCATCAGTCTGCTTCCTGTTCCACGTGCCGCGTCTTTCCACACCACAATGGACTCTGTGCCTCTGGAACCATAAGCCAAAATGGATGCTTTGTTCCTTGGGTTGCTTTTGGGCATGGTGGTTTGGGGCAGCGACGGACATTAACCAATACATTGTCATCACATCCATGTGGCCCCCACGGTCATCCCGCCGAGGAGGGTCTGGTCACTCGCTGACAGCCTACCATTCCATCTCCCTCAGCTAGGTCCAACTGGCTGGTTCAGAAGTTCACATCACCTGGGCTCGGTCCCCAATGGGGCTTGGCCAGGGAGAGGGCCCAGAAGGTCACAGGAGGCAGGGGAAGGAGAGACAAATGTCCTTTGGGTCCCTCCCTTTCTTGCCTGACTGTGCCCTTCGGCAGCATCTTTGTTCCCCTCCATCAGGGCCCTGTCCAGTTATGACAGAAAAACCATGTCCTATACACTCCTTCAGCTTGGCCTGGCCCCACTGGCCAACGTGTGGCCTCTAGGTGTCTGGACTCCTTGTTGCTGGGACAGCCCCTGTAT